>NC_142008.1:96740152-96898491 GCF_049901715.1 Pseudonaja textilis
ATCAAATTATATTCCGACATAACTTCCTATTTTGGGGAAGATCTGTTTTTTTGGAAGTGGCACAGGAGATTTACACAGTGTTTCCAATATCTGCCCTTTGAATTGTGCTCTGCAAATTACAGCATATCTGCTTTGCAGAAGTATTTTTCCGATCTTTCTTCAATCTCTTGTGTAGAGATTGGTGAACTCAAGTTATTTTGTTACTTCACTGAACAAAATTAAAAAGAAAAAATAATTTTAAAGATTAGCAAATCCATGGAGTAAAGTGTTTTTCATAATTAAATGTTATTGCATGGCATATTATATCACAGCTACAGCAAAGAAACAGTGGTAAACTTTGGTTCTTATAGAGTATACTTCATTTAAAAATGTGCTCCAGTTATCAAGCTTATAGTGCCATGGTATATGTGTATTGATTGTTTTTATTTATTTATTTATATTTAGTTTGTCAAACATGTACAAGATAACAAGTATAAGTAGGGACATAAACAGGAACAAAGGAAGTAAATACAGATAAATGGGATAGTAAGAGAGGGACAGTAGGCACACTGGTGCACTTATGCACGTCCCTTAAGGACCTCTTAAGAATGAGGTGAGGTTCACGGTAGCTAATTTGAGATTGAAGCTGCAAGGATTTGAGGCTGTAACAATGGAGTCAGATAAGGCATTCCAAGCGTTGACTACTCTGTTGCTGAAGTCATATTTTCTACAATTGACTTTGGAGCGGTTTACCTTGAGTTCGTATCGGTTGTTTGCCTGTGTATTATTGTGATTGAGGCTGAAGAAGTCATTGACAGGCAAGATCTTATAGCAGACAATTTTGTGAACTATGCTTAGATCACACCACAAGCGCCGCAGTTCCAGATTGTCCAGGACCAACATTTCGAACATGGAGACATAGGGAATTCTATTGTGAGTGGAGTAGTGGAGTACTTTTCTCGAGAAATACCTCTGAACCCGTTCAATTATGTTAATGTCCAATATATAGTGCAGGTTCCAGGCAGATGAGCTGAATTCGAGAATTGGTCTGGGAAAAGTTTTGTATGTCCTAGTTAACAATTCAATGTTGCGGGAGAAGAAGCTTTGCCAAATAAGGTTAATAATTCTTAAAGCCTTTTTGGCAATGCTGTTACAGTGAGCTCTGGGGCTTAGATCGTTTGAGATAAGTACTCCTAGGTCCTAGGTAGCATGAGGGTCGTCTACGAGATCGCTTCCGCCTAACTTGTATTTGGTGTTCTGATTTTTTTTTTTTGTAATGGTATATATGTGTTAATTGTAACACACATGATTGTATCTCTCTGTGATTTTTTTCACCAAAACTTGTTTTCATTTTGCAATTTTCTTTTTCTGTTATGAGTTCACCAACATAGTTGTGCTACTTTAAAAAGAAAACTGCACGTAATAATATTACTTGGGTGGGTATTTCTTTCTGCCCTGTTTTCTGCACCATTTCAATGTAAGGTTTTGGTTTCATTCCAAAAGTACAGTGGCTTATTACTCTGCTTGGACTTTAAAAACAATTTTTTGGGTTCAGAGTAGGTCCAGGGATAGCATAAGGAAAGCAGCTTGACTTGGTCAAGGAAAGCCAAGCCCATAAAATAAGCAGAGAGCTCATAGTAATGAAAACATCTAAAGCAACATCTGAGATCTGGGATTATACAGATAATCTTTATTCTGATCACATTTTATATCGACTTGCCTGGTTTTGTTACATAAAACCAACACGAGCACTTAAGAACTGTTTTTTTCCCATAAAGTTTTCAATATATTTGTCTAATAAAAGGTGTAGGGTTGCTTATGAGTTATTATTTATTTGAAATGCATACTTTTAGTTGAATATTGAAACATGTAATCTAAATTTAAATGTAAGAATTTTGGGGAATATTTTTTTTAAAAAACCACCAATTGATATAGAAATAAGATGAACCAAATTTAAGGTTGAAAACAACAGAACATCTCACATGAGTATTTCCTTGATTGTGCAATTTGGAGCACTATCAATTTAGACGATGGCAAGATATCCAAGGCTGCAAGTGAATTATGAGATAGCAGTACTTGCTCACAGCACGTTCTTTCTTTTTATGGACTGCTTTTGAAAGTGATTGGAACACATGTTTCTTGGATTAAGTTAATATATTCCTGTTGGTAATCTTAGCCTTCAAATCACAGAAATTTAGATCCAGTTTTGAAGCTCTAAATTTTCTTGTACTACTTTCATTATTTTTTTAGGAACATACAACAAAGTCCATAGTGGTCCTCATTTCTAAAATAAGATCATATATAATCTCAGTGGTCATTGTCCCACTGACAACCTTAGCTGTTAAATATATCACATGTGCGAAAGCTTAAAAATAGCACTCTTAACTATATGTGACAAATAAAGGTTTTGTGGCTCCATTCATTCTCAGCCTTTTTTAAAGGGTGGTACTTCAGTTCTGCCTTACTGTTTCCTCTCCCACAATACTCTGCCCATTCATCCGCCCTGAGTTGGCAGATAACACTGTGGTTTCTGCTCTCTTGTTTGATTGTGTATAGTTGGTCTTGTTTATGAGGTATACTTTTTTTCCTTCCGCAATAACTGAGGACTTAGAATTTTTCTAGCCACCTAGAAGCCACAAAGAAACCCTTGTGTTCCACTGCATAATTGGGGAGAATAGAGGAGATTTAGGAAAGAGAGATATAAAATTGGGGGAAGAGAGTATTATAGATTACTCAGTGTTTTCTTAGCCCCGTAGGGACTCCAGTTGCATGCTTAGAAAATAAAAATGACAATGTGTACATGTGCAGAAAAAGGCAAACATCAATTTGGGCTGAAAAAAACATGTCTCTGTGTTTGGGCGCACATATGTTTTTGTATATGTGTGAGTGGCATAGAGCAATCTTGCATTAAAGATGTTATTTACCTTGCCATACATAGTCTGTATGACAACCATCTGAGAAGTAGCAATAATGCCAAAGATGTCTACAGAAAAGGTAGCCTGTTCCACTTCTAACCCATGGGACATCTACTGATTACTCGTATTTCCAGGCTGGTTATTTCGGTCAGTTATAAAATTCTGACCTTTTTCTTACCTCTGGATAAAATATGTTGAACTTTCTTAAATTCTGACATATTCTGTGTGTGGAATTTTTCTGTGAGTGATATTAATTATAGTTCTTAGGACCCAGGGGGGAAAAAAAGTGGGGCATATTCAATGGCATTTTCCTTTCCATTTTATTGCTACTATTAATGGTTGCCTTTTTATGTATTGATGATAATATTGTCGGTTATATTTTCTTGGACTTTTAAATACTGATTTGTTATATGTTAATAGTCTTTTAAATATCTCTTCTACAAGTCGTCTGGAATTTTGCAGTCCAAGGCAGACTACTCTTAACTTGAATGGCGAATCATCCATGGGAGAGGGGGATATGATTGAGTTGTATTATGTCATGGATGGCAGGGAGAAATTGGGGAGGTTTTCCTTCTCTCAAAGTGGCAGAACCTGAGTAGGAACCACAGTAAGAGAAACAAACAGGTGCCTTCTGCATGTGGGCACCTCAAAGGCATCTTTGTAAGAAACAAAATACTGGATATCTCTGTGACCTGATCCAATAAGACAACTTCTAGGTTCTTATTGATGCCAACTGGCCATTAAGAAAGTACCTTACACTCATTATCAGCAATTAATTACATACACGAAAAACAGTTAACTTAAGATAGTCTTTCCCATTCTGGTGTCCCTCAGATGTGCTGGAGTACATTCTTGACCATTCTAAGAAATATTAGAATTGTAATTTTAAGATGTTGAGAGTGTACTATATTGGAGGAAAGGTGGTTGAATGGTTGTTCCAAAGTATTTATTGAAGTTTTTCTTTTCCTCAGAAGAAGGGAAAGACAGTTTTTGAAATCTGTTCCAGCTAGATCCCCCACTTTCTTCATACAGGACTTGGTCATCATTATCTGCTCAAGGGGGTGAATGGATTCATGAACCAAAAGAGAGGAAGGCAGGCGGAAACAAAATGGAGAAGTGTGCTCAGTGTGATTCTTCTTCCCTTGTGCCTAGTACTATTTTCACCAACAGCTCTCCTCAGAGGGCCCTGAAGAAGAGAATGTAAGGGAGGCAACAGCTTCCATGTCTCTTCCTCTGGCATCAGATTCCCAAGGAATAAGGGCAGCTATTTTTTCTAGGAACATATTGTTTTTTGTGTTTTGATTTATGACTATTGATTTGATCGATAAGTTGTTTTGGTAGGGATTGATCCTGAAAGCTGCAATAGGAGGAATGATGATAGATAATAGGGGGGGTTTGGTACTCTGTTCAAAATCAAGACAGTTGATTTTAATTTGATGATCCTTTCATCAGGCTATGTGGCATTTTATTAGAGTACAAGGAGGCAACTTTCCCCTATAAATGTTAAAAGCCTAGTAATATGCATCAAATCATTTACAGAACAGGGCAAGAGTGAAATCTCTTTCTATCTCTCTTTTGATCTAGTCCCAGGCTGGTTTTCCCACATTTTGAAAACAGGTAGTTCTTGGTAGAAAAAATAGGATATAAAGAGAGGCAAAATTATAAAAATGTGTTGGCCAAGAATGACCTCTTTTTGATGGTTATCATATGCAAGGTCAAGAGGCAGTGAAAGTTTTGAAATAGACAGTTAAATTAGATCTGGAAAGCAGACTGAAAAGGAGCACAGGTCAGCTAGTCCCTGTCTGGTATCTTCGGGGGTGGGTGGGTGATGAGGCAGGCCAAATGAAAAATGCCAGGGCACAATGCCTCACTGCAAGTTCTGCCCCCTTTGTATGGGTGCTGTGTTGTAATGTGCATGCAGGTATTTTAAAAGGAAGGCTGCTTGCATTTGAAACAGCATACTTCTTTCATTTTGGCTTTTGTGGATGACTTTGTATAATATTTTTATTTAAGTTACTTGCAATAATGCTATCATTAAAGTATCAATGAAAGCTGGCATAAGTAAATTTTATGTGGATCAACCCTGGTTTGTTCTGATTTATTTATTTCGGGCACTCTTCCTTAAGCAAAGGGAAAATAATCTCACAAATCTCCTAAAAATTGGATATAAACAAATGGAGCAACAATGGAAGACAGGTCAAACTAATTTTAATTCTTGTCTTGCAGCTACTGTTATAAGTAGTTTAATGTTTTTCTTTCTACTGCTTTATCATATTTATTTTTCACTGAGTAAGGCAACATGATTATATTGATGAATACATTTTCTACTTCATTATACATCATACACATTAAACATTTTCCATTTTTACTAAATATAAATCCATGTAAAATGTTAATCTGTTCATTCTATACTGCATAAACTATACCAATCCTTAGTCTATAGTGAGTATGAACCAAAAACCAGTTAAGTCCTTTTTATGAACAAAACCTTTCATCTACATTATCGAAAACCATAAGGAATAGAAACTTAGAAAAGAATGAAATATACATTTTTTCTGATTATATTCTGAGGTTTCATTTGTACACAAATAGAGATGCTGTTCATTGCTTGTTTGAATTTTAATCTTTATGCGTATTTCCTCTTGAGGTTACTAATTCTTGAGATTAGGGTAATGAAAATAATGATGATAATGTCAATCTTTGTGGGAAATGTTCAGAATAAAAAGATGAACTAAGCACTGAAAACCATTGCTCAAACATTGTTTAAAAAATAAAAGGGGCTATTTAATTAATTAGTTTAATTATAGGAAAGTTCCTCCAGGAAGATCAGAGATGATTTCCATATAGTGGTTTTCATTTTATTTCATTCTGAATAAGCTCATTTTCTGGGTTTGCATATTATATTTAACCATAAACTAAGTAAACAACAGGATTTTCACACAATATATTAAACTACAAAATATTAAATATGGATAAAATCAAGCAAGCTTCATGTGCTATGCAAGTATAACTGTTGCCCCTTTAAACATTTTATGTGAACAAATATTTTTTTTTTATTATGGAATTAAATATATTAATCATTGGGCTTTTCTGTGTAATGTTTTGATATGATTTAAAAGTTCCCATATTAAATATGGATTCTTACTGTAGTGAATTTGTTTAAAAAATAATAATTTAGAAAATGTATTTTAACATTTTTAAAAAAACGAATGAGTGGATTTTGAGATATATAGCTGTGGTTTGATGATAAAGAACTAAAAGAAAAGATGTGCTTTTTGAGATATTTTGAATTAAAAATTCAAATAGGTGATTTTTTTTCTTAACTGAGAGCAATATAGTGAAGCATTACAAAAGTAAGTTAATATGGCGATCTAAAATATGTCTTTACAAACAGGACTGTGACATTGGTAGCAAACAGTCCCATGAAATAAAGTTTATTTTGACATATACTCTCTTCACAAGAATCCAGTTCGTCTGCTATCTTAACTGTATTTATTTAACATAAGTCAAGGAATTTTAATAAAGACTATAGGCTAAGTTTTAAAGAAGTATTGATGGTCACCTTGTTTTTTAACAACTGAAAGATTTTACTTGTATTATGGCAAGATTTTATTTTAACTGTAGAGGTATGTAACTTTTTTTTGATTGTAGACGGTTTGCTTGTTTGCTTCTTTGTTTATTTGTTGAATTTATAGTTCCCTGTTTCTGTTTGCATTAACACTCAAAACATAAGCCAAACATGGTTACAACAATTAAACTTAAATACAAAATATAAAATTTAGCAATAACATCAGTACAAGTGAAATAAAATAATAAATAATAAAATAAAAGTTAAAACTAAATGAAAGGCAACATGTTGTTTTTGAGTGGAATATAGGAGACCATACTGTAAATATTGCATTAGATTATTTAAAGCAGGAGTCCCAAATTCCTGGTCTGTGGACCAGAACTCGTCTGTGGCATGCCAGAAACCGGTCCACCAGGGGTGAAATTCAAAATTTTCCCCTACTGGGTCTGTGGGCGTGGCTTGGTATAATAGTAATAGCAACCAGGGGTGATTTTTTTACCGATTCAGATTGTCCCTACACAACTCCTGAGCCAGGCCAAGGTGGTTGAATTTCATCCCTGTGGTCCATGCAAACAAGGAAGCCCATCTACAGGATGTAGGCAGCACATGAAACCACACCCTTCAGAAAAACTACAGAAAAACTTTTTGTCCATGGAATCGGTCCTTGCTGCCCAAAAGGTTAGCGACCTTTGATTAAAAGGAATAGTTTAGATAAGCATAAAAATAGCTGTTATTATCCAAGATAAATTATTCACTTCAAATGACATTAATCAGAATATCAGAGAGAATGGTAATAAACTGTTAGTAAATTTATATGGAGTGAGGAAAAATCCAGAGGTAATCAAGCATTTTACAATAATCTAAAGAGAAGAAAATTAAAATTAAATTAATATAGCATTATATATTTCATATTGGTGCATGAAATTTAAATAAATTAAATACTACTATTTGACTCTTCTCCCTATGTTAAATGATGGTCCCTTTCTACCCCAATAAAATTAACAGTTATGGGACAATTTTTGTTGCAACTCTTAGAGACCCACACAAACCTTTTAGAAACCATGTAAAGCGCCTTCTCAGTTTATAAATTTATCATGTTTCTTTGATCTGGGTTTGCCAGTATATTTATGACCAAGCTACAAAACAGATATAGCAAAAGCAAGTTATATAGCAAGTTGTGTTGCATCAAATTACATATACATAAATATGTAGTATTTTAATATTCTTTATTTTTGGTTTTCTGATTCTGATTTTATCAAATTTGTCATGTACAGATAGATCTTTTATGTTATAACATAAGCATATTTTTCTAGGCCATTGAGATAGCTTTATACCTTTCTCTAAAAAGAACAATCAAAGTAGTCTTTGTTAATTGGAGATTAGCAGATACTGATTGGCTCAAAAACATCTGGTAAATGAATGGATATTTGAGTCTCTTCCACAGACCATTTTTGAGGGATTAGCTAAACATATTGCATTCATAATTATGTTAATATATTTCTGCATAATTTGCTTTTTTAAATATCTTCAGAAATTATAACAAATACTATATACAGCATCTTCCTAGCTCATCTCAAAGGCACTAGACTGAAGTTAGCTACCAAAGAGAGAGAGTCACAGAATGAAAACGGCTGCAGCTAAATTAATGAATGAATTGGTAGAGATGATATGAGCAAATGTTTACATGACCATAGACTGTATGAGGAAAGAAGCAGCTATTTAATTTAATTTAATTCTTCTTCACAATGTTGGCATGAGGAAAAAGTGCAGTTCCTTCTTGCTCCTGAAGGAATAAGCAATCTGATCAGGCCATAAATTAGTCATTTTGAAATTGTTGTTTTCCAGATATTTAGGCTATACCTACCAGTGAGGATACTGATTCTGGTCCATCATATCTAAGATGATCAGCCTTACAGCTGAAACCCCATAAAATCCAGACACTTGAAATCATAACATTTATGCCTATTTTGTTTGCTCTTTAAAAAAAAAAAGACTGAAGTCTTCTTAAGTGAGGGGACTCATACCTATTGTTAAATCTGGGAAGATGGGTCCAAGAATGGAGACAAGACAGACAGCAACAACAGCTCTTTATTAGTGACTTCAGATCTGAGCGAAATATCCCAGCCGCAGCAGCCCCTTATATAGGGTTGGCTGCGGCTAGGCAGCCAATGACTGCGATTTGAGGTTGCCGCGCTTGGCTGGGCCAATCGCGGCAGCCCGTTTACTAGCCAATCGGATCAGTCTGAGGTGACCAATCATGATCCGCTATTAGCAGGCCAATCAGAGTTGCAGGCTTTTGAGCCTGCTAGTCCGGAACACCCCTCCCCTCTCAGTTCCGTTTAAGGGGCGGGGTTATGTAGTCTCGCAGGTAGGCGGGTCTTCGCACCTGTCTACCTGACTTGCGTAATTCCAATTGTCCGTGTTCAATTTCGGGTTCAGACGGACTGCTTGCTGGATCTATCTGGAACGGTGAACCAGTGCCATAGTTATGACTCTCCTCTGGTGACCTCGGGGTGATTGAGTCATCAGCTTCGTTGCTACTGCTATGGCTCCCCGGGCTCGCTGAACCTGCTTGGCTGCTGCTTCTAGGTGAAGTGTTCATTTGCCCAGGCTCAACTACAGTTGGAAAGTATTGTAAGCTATGATGTGGTGATCTTCGGTTAGTTCTGGTGGGACAGATGTTGGTTCTATTACAGGATTCACGGCTTCCCCTCCCCCCCTGGTGTCGTTCAGCCCTACCATTCGTTCAGCCCTACCATTCGCCACTGGATGAGCCGGCGATGTCAGTGCGTGTCGGATGCCCCAGTATGCTAGGTATTGTTCGAAGGCTAAGGCAGTAAATTGGGGGCCATTGTCGGACACCAGGACATCGGGTAGGCCATGTGTTGCAAAGAGTCTGTTCAATTTCTTGATGACTGCATCTGTAGTGGTTGTTTTCATTTTATTAACCTTGAGCCAGTTAGAATATGCGTCAACTGTTATTAGGAAAGTGTGTCCTTTAGTAGGTCCCGCAAAGTCAATATGAATATGTGACCAGGGACCTCTGAGTGTTTCCCATTCTGCTGGTGGAGCTTTTGGTGGGGCCGAGCGGGTTTCTTGGCATCTGTTACAGGAGGTGACCCAGGTTTCAATTTGTTTGTCCATACCTGGCCACCAGGCGTAACTCCTCACCAGTGCTTTCATACGCACAATGCCCGGGTGTCCATCATGTAGCATTTGTAGGACCTTTTTTTTGTAGTTTAGCTGGTATGACCACTCGGTCTCCCCATAATAGGCACCCTCTTTGTGAGAAAAGTTCTGTTCGTCTGTTTTTGAAGGGTTTAAAGGTTTCCTTGGGCTCGTTTTCTGGCCATCCCCTCTCCACCCAGCCAAGAACTCGTGCCAAACATGAGTCTTTTTTGGTTTCAAGGGTGATGTCCTGTGCAGTTAGTGGTGGTGAGGGAATTGTCTCAATTTGTAGTATTGGTAACGTGGGAGCTGGGTCATCTTGCAGTTCAGGTAGTGGAGAGCGGCTCAAGGCGTCTGCGTGGGGAATAGATTTTCCAGGGCGATGCCTTAGTTGATAGTCGTAGGCAGCTAGGAACTCCGACCACCGTGTCATTCTGGGGGATAGAATGTGTGGAGTAGGTTTGTCGCCTGCCAGGATGCCAAGTAATGGTTTATGATCTGTGATGATGGAAAATGATCTCCCATATACATATTCGTGGAACCTTTTGATTGCAGATACAATTGCAAGGGCTTCCTTGTCTAAGTGGCTATAGTTTCTTTCTGTTTTTGACAAGGTTCTCGAAAAAAATGCAATTGGTGCCTCGGTACCGTTTGGTAGGATGTGGCTCAGGATGGCCCCCACCCCAAAAGGTGAGGCGTCACAAGTAACAGTCAATGGGAGTGTTTCGTTATATTGTATGAGCACTGCATCTGAAGTGAGAAGGTCTTTTACTTGTTGGAAAGCATGTTCCTCCCGTCATCCCCAAATCCAGGAGGCCCTTTTATCGAGGAGTCTATGAAGGGGTTCAGCAACGGTCGCCTTCTGGGGTAGAAAAATGTTATAAAAGTTAATGAGTCCCAGGAAGGCTTGAAGGTCTGTTTTGTTTTTGGGTCTTGGGGCATTTTTGATGGCTGCCAATTTCTTTTCTGTAGGGTGAATTCCTTGTTTGTCAAGGAGGTAGCCAAGAAATCCAACCCTTTCTGTGCATAACTGGCACTTTTCCTTTTTAACCTTGAGGCCAGCATCTTTGAACCTTTGTAGGACTGTTCTGAGGCATTTCTCTAAATGATTCTTTGTTGGGGCGGCTATTAACACATCATCAAAATAGGGCACGACCCCTTTTATGCCCTGCAATAGTCTCTCCATCAGGCTTTGAAAAATGCCCGGTGCTACGCTGACTCCAAACTGGAGCCTGTTACATTTGAATGCGCCTTGATGTGTAACTATAGTTTGGGCTTCGGCGGTTTCGGCATCAACTGGCAGCTATTGATAAGCTTGGGCCAGATCAAGTTTTGCGAATATTCTGCCACCCCCAAGTGAATGTAGGAGATGCTGAACGACTGGTATTGGATAGGCGCTCTGCTGCAGTGCGTGATTGAGGGTGGCCTTGTAGTCTCCACAGATTCTCAAGGACCCGTCAGGCTTTATGGGGGTGACAATTGGTGTCTCCCATCGGGCATGATCAATGGGCTCTAACACGCCTTGTGCAATTAATTTGTCCAGTTGCTCATCAATTTTGGGTTTGAGAGCAAAGGGAACTCAGCGTGGTTTTAGGCGAATGGGCACAATGTCAGGGCGGAGATTAAATGAAATAGGGGACCCTTTGTACTTGCCTAAATTTTCGCTGAAAACTTATCGGAAATCTTGGACGAGGGCCGCTTCCCAGTCATCATCTTCGGTATGGTGGATGCCAGCCATTCCGATTCCTAATGGCGTGAACTACTGAAGGCCTAGTAGGCTTGGTCAGTCTCTATCAACAATGGTGAGTGGTAGTATTGTAGTATGTCCCTTGAAAGAGACCTGGAAATGGCTGGTGCCCGTGACTGGAATCCGGTTGCCTTGGTAATCTTTTAGTATGAGTCTCTGACTGCTGAGATCTTGGCGGCGGATGTTGGGAATCAGTTGTTTGAGGGTTTTCCAGGATACCATGGATAGGGAAGACCCGGAGTCTATTCCATGATGCACGGTTTATTTTTGATGGTGACTTCTACACGGATTTTCTTTGTATCTAGTGATGAAGCGTGGCCGATGGTGATGGTCTGATGAGCCTCTTCTCGTCTGGGTACGCCAGTAAACCTTCGGGGTCTGTTGTACTGGTTCCACTGGTTGCTAGGGTGGTCCCTCTGCATGGTGGGGTTGCCATCGGTTCTTTTCGGGCTGTTCCCTCTCCGTCTGGGGCTGGAGCCTCTTTTATTTCTGCATACCTTAGCAATATGTCCTCGTTTTTCACAAAAACGACAGATGGTATCTAGGAATCTGCATTCGGATCGTGGGTGGTTTCCACCGCATCTGGCACATTGGTAGTTCAATTTATGACCCCGCTGGTCTGGTTGCTCATGTTCTGACCGGAGTCTGTGGACTTCTTCCTCCTCACTGTCTGAGGCGGATTCAACATCTTCATGATGGGTGGCCGATGTGTATTTGTCTGAAGGCTTCCCAGCATCGTTGGTGGGTTGGCAGTTGGCCCCACTGGTTCGGCGCATTCGTGCTGCTGATTTACGAGTGGCTTCAGCTGCAGTAGTGTCTGCTATGGAATCTGCAAGGGAAATGTCTCCTTTGGCCATGATCTTGCTTTGGACAGTTGGATCTCTCAGGCCAAGGACAATTCGGTCTCTCATGGCTTCTTCTAGATTGGCGAAGCCACATAATCCACCCAGGTTTCTCAGGTCAGCCACGAAATCCCCGATGCTCTCACCTTCACGCTGATCCCTCTGGTAAAACTCGTGCCTGCGAATGAGAGTCGGTACTGCTGGGGCGTAATGGTTGCGAAGGATGGGAGCAAGGGTATCCCAGTCCATCGTTTTGACTTCAGCCGGTTTCGCAAGTGCTTTAGCCATTTTAAAAACGGCAGGTCCGCAATGCGTTAGAAAGACTGCTCGTTTCTTGCTGGGCGTGGCATCTTTAAGGTTGTTGGACTCCAGGAACATTTGAAATCTGTCCATATATGAGTCCTAGTCCTCGCTGGCTGGATTGAAAGGGGCAGGTGGTATAGCACTGCTGGCCATGTCACCGATGTTTGCGCTGTGTCAGCCACATGCTCCTTCAGCTTCAGCGAGTGTTCAGTAGGCTTCGTTGTCTCCGAATCCCATCCTCGTCGCCAGTGTTAAATCTGGGAGGATGGGTCCAAGAACGGAGACAAGACTCAGATAGCAACAACAGCTCTTTATTAGTGACTTCAGATCTGAGCAAAATATCCCAGCCGCAGCAGCCCCTTATATAGGGTTGGCTGCGGCTAGTAGTTAATGACTGCCTAGCCACAGCTAGGCAGTCATTTGAGTTTGCCGCACTTGGCTGGGCTAATCGCGGCAGCCCATTTACTAGCCAGTCGGATCAGTCTGAGGTGACCAATCACGATCCGCTATTAGCGGGCTAATCAGAGTTGCAGGCTTTCGAGCCTGCTAGTCCGGAACACCTATCTTGGCATACAATATCATATACATGTATCAGTAGTGGTAGTCCTTTACTTACTATCACAACTGAGCCCAAATTTTCTGTTGCTCACTTTAAGCCTATCCAAACAAACAAATGTTCAGCCAGTTTGGAGTAATAATTAAGCATCAGGCTAGAAACCAGGAGATTGTGAATTCTAGTCCTGCTTTAAGCATGAAACCAGGTGGGTGACTTAATCAGTCAGTAATTTTCTCTTAGCTCTAGGAAGGAAGCAAAAACAAATCACTTCTGAAAATTCTTGCTAACAAAACTGTAGGGATTTGCCCAAGCAGTCTCTGAGAATTGGACACAGCTGAACAGAAGAATGTCCATAGACTTTGAACAGAATAAAAAAAATTCAAACAATCCAGCAATTTTATGCATAGATGCAACAGCAGAAGGATTCAAATATGCATAATCACAAAATACATAACTTACAACTTACATAGCTTACAACTTGCAGAATTCTTTGCAATTGCATGCTGGTTGTGGAATTCTAGGACTATAAAGTCATATCCCTGGCAGATACCATGGTTGTGGAAAACTGCCATGGAAGAATTGTTTCTTCAAAATCTTTCTGCCATATCAGTAGTGTGGGAAGAATAATACTGACCCAGTTTAAAGGGCTTTGGTAAGGACTATAAGAGACCTGGTACAACATATATATCTATTTTACATCAATGATTTTCTGGATTGGGGCCTTGACATGCAAACATAGTGGTTTCATTAGTCTCTAGGTAAAATTTAACTTAACCAAGCATGTAACTAAACCACATAGTTGTGCTAGTGGTTGCAGTTGAGGACACAAAACCACAATTGTTGCAGTTCTACTCCCTTCATTTGGCATTAGTACTTAAGGTTTATTTTTCCTGTTGTAATCATGAGAATCAGGAACTTATTTTCTTCTTATTTGTGTATTTTAAAAAAATCTCATCTTTAAAAATATCAAGTGGGTACAGCAGATGAATGAGTGAGAATAAAAGAGGAAGGTGAAAAAGGATTCATATTTCAGCAGACTTGCATGCAAAATATATATATATTCCATTATTATTATTATTGTATTGCCAACTTTTCTCTTAACCAGATTTCCTGGTTTTTGCACAGTACAATCAGCTACAATGTCTTGGTGAAGAAAGTTGTAACCTCCAGGGTTTCACCCTGTCGTTCTCCTATCAATCTCAGTTATTAATAAGCAGCACAAAAATTCTCAAGAGAGTTTAATCTTCTTACTTCTCTGTATCTTCCGGCTTCAACAAAGAAATATAGATGCACAAAATAAACAGAATAAATTGCCATTATTAAAGAAATTAAAAATTCAAGCTGGAATTAACTAGGTATCTTGCAATTGTCAACAATCAAAACAGACTATTAACTCCAACAGTCAAAACTGAAACAAAAAGAAATCCACAGCAAATAAACTAAACAAAAAGTTTTCCAGGGAGTGAGAGCAAAATTACCAAACACTATTTTGTGAAATAGTGGTTGAAAGTCTCTATGGAAAGTAATTAAGGAGTCAGTCTAATTTCAGCTGGGTGGCCGTTCCAAAGGGCTAGTGCTATCACTGAGAAGAAGTTCCTTCTAGCCTCAGCACCGCTTATTGCCTAAATATGGGGGATCATGAGCTGATTATCCTGGAAAAATCAGGTAGGTTGAGTACCTTTGTTGGTGAATTAGTATTCAGAGCAGCAGAGTTAGGATTAGTGAACTCTAAACAAGGCTGTTGGATGACAGCCTGCCAGTCAATAGATAAGGAGACATCATTGCCTTGCCCAGCCTGATCTTGGTTGTACAGGCCAGATCTGTCTGGCCATCATCAAGTTATGGGTGGAGAAAGTTTTGTTACAGTAGGACTCAGAATTGACCAGAAGTACCTTGAAGCTGCTCTATCACCTTGATCCCAAGATAGCATTTCAAATTGGAGATCCCACATCTCCCCTGGAAGGCTTACCTCGTATCATATATTCTGCTGAGTTACGGAGAGCCTTGTAATTACTGAGGTTGTAACAAATAGAGGAAGGGAAGTTAACAATTTCCTCCTTTGGGGTGGACCTAATTAAAAAAAAAATCATCCAAAACTTGTTTCGTAGCCTTCCAAAACGGGCTACAAATGGAAATTGTCCTCCTTTTTGCAGGCTCCAAAAAGAGTGAGTATCTTTCTCATCCTGCTAAATCTCTGATTTTCCCCATACTAATATCCTCCCTCATACCAAATTGTATTGGGGGGGGGGAAATCCCCAGTTTATTATAAGTTTGGAAAGAATGGGGGCTTCCCAGTTTCTGTGCCCTCACACAAATAAATTACCTTTTCAGTGGTGAGTACATTGGTAGACCCCTGGCTTTTTGTTTGCTTAACACACATGGTGTTTTGTTAAGTGGTTCTAAATTCCTAAATGGAGCTCGAGTTCAGGGGTATCAGACTTAAAATCAGACTTTAATAAAAGGTGTTATAAGGACAAAAGTTAGTTAAAATATGATGCTATCTTAGAAATGGAAGTGTTATTTTTGGCAGTAAGATTCATCGTCAAGCCCTACTGGGAACTTATTTTTTCTTTTATATGACACACTGCTTATTCTATAATAGTGATTCAATTCTTAATGAAATATTCGCAGCTGTTTAATTTCAGCATTGATCTTAAACTTCCAATAAAGCTGCTGAATATTGGAGAAACCATTATCCCCTCTGAAGGGATTCATGAGCAATATATTTTCTTTTTTAAAAAATAAATTTTATTTGGGTTTTCACAAACTATAATACAAATAAAACATCTTTTTTTGAGAATAGCATGATCCTGGGTTATCACTTCTCCATACAGACACAAACTCAATTTCATATTCATCTTTGTGTTCTATTCCATCTCTTATTAATATTTTAACATTTTCTCCGTAATGTTTTCTCTCCCTTAGTTTTCTCAACCTTGTTTTTAATTCTCACACCTATCTAAATTCAATTATATATCTTTCTCTAAGTTTCCATGTCTTTCTAATTATTATATTTATACTTTGTCTGTCCTATTTCAATTTCGTATATGAGCAATATATTTTCAACAGCAACAAAAGTTTGGCAGAACGGAATCAACCCTTTCTTTAAACCCTCCACTATACTGAGAAGATGGTTGTTGACATATCCAAGATATTATCCATGTTCAAATGGAAAAGCATTGGAGAACTTTATTATTATTATGATTCTATTTCCTGCTTTCTTTGCACACACGGATCTTGGATCTAAACCTACGTTTTATCCAAAACATTATTAGAATGTCGTACCACTAATGGCAAACCATCTAAGAATATTGTGACAAGGGTACAGTACCCTTGCAGTACACTTTTAGGATACTTTTATTTAT
Source organism: Pseudonaja textilis (assembly GCF_049901715.1). Lineage (NCBI taxonomy): Eukaryota > Metazoa > Chordata > Lepidosauria > Squamata > Elapidae > Pseudonaja > Pseudonaja textilis. The sequence goes on from NC_142008.1 coordinate 96,756,596, forward strand.
TTATTTAAAAAAAACTGGATGGAAAAGTGTCCCAGTTGAAACTTGGACTCACTTTGATAACCAATGAAAATGTATGATCATCAAGAGTTGTCCTTGTCTTTACCTCAATGGTAGACAATTCATTTGGTCTGATAAATACTATTGTAATTGACAAAAGTAAGTATTTGGATACACAAAAGATTTCTTGGAAGAAGCTTGCCCATTTTTCAAAATGCCTCCCATGGATTCTTGTAAAAATTAGGTAGGACAAGGGCCTGGGGAATTATTAAACTTTTACCTTAATTATCCTTGCTAAAGTTATACCTCTGAAGTGAACTTTCAATCTTTCCCTCTCTAGCATTAAGTAATAAGCATTAATTAAGGCCAGGAATGAGAATTATCCCTACTGCTGCGATTATTGCTAAAATAATCTTGAGACCTCAGAACTAACTTCACAATAGCCTTTCTCAAGTTGATGCCTCCAATTGTATTTCTAGAATTCCTATTCCCCCTAGGGACCCACAATTCTGGAAGTCGCACTTCTGTTACATCTGGACATAAACCAGATTTGAATTATCCATGGCTTCATTCTCAACAGTTGCATACACCTGCACCATAAAATCTAAGCCATATTTTTATATTCTTTATTTGAAGACTATAAATGACAAACTTGGGCTACTGCTCTATTTCACTGAGATTCCTAGGGCCTCTGAAGAAAGATGACATTTAGGCCAATTAAATCCACTGCTCCATGCTAACTCCCCATCACCTACACATTATCCTTTATTTGATATTGGAGACACAACTGGGAGTAATCACTGCAGTGACTCTCTGTGAAGCATTCCTGATAAATTACAAAGGGAATTCACAACCTCGTATCAAGTTTTACTGATAGATGATTTTCTTTCATTTCTTACCTGTTTCCTAAGAGATGTTGTCAGGGAAGGGGATTTTCCTTGCAGAGGGCATATGAAATTAGGCAGAGCGCCACAATATAACCATAAATTTGCCAATTGCTTAATTTTTCATTACTGAAATAATGTTACTAAGCTGGTTTCTATATCAGCACATAAGAGTAATTTATTTTGTGATGCAATGTTGGCCTCATAAAGCATCCTTGGAAAATCCCCTACATTTATATGCTCCAGGACACTCTGATTTATTCATTTATAATGTTTATTTATAATATTCTGGTAATGTTGTTGACATATGTCACGTATAAGTGCTGAAATCATCACCCACTGCTGCTCAGAGCATTTCTGGTGCTGCTGTTGCTACCTAACTGCCACTAGTTATAAACCCCTGAAATTTGAACTTACAACTTAAACTTATTGTCTGCATTTTTTGTAAGATATGGCAAAATCTAACAAATTACATGTCCACTATTGTTTTGGCACAGAAATATTTTAGAGATCTACTCGCACAGAATCCCTTGTGAAGGAATGAAGAAATCTCCACTGCCTGAAGTATGAAATATCCTGAGTTCAGATAGTGTTTTATCTGTAGGGTTAATCAACCTTTTTTCCCTTATCTGTACAATGGAAGGATGAGGTAGTGCCAAGAGTATTGTATGTGGATCAGATTTTAGTATATTAACTCACTGAAGAAAAGATAGTTTGCTCATGATAGTTGTAAGTGAGACTGACTTCAGAAGTCAGCTCTGAAGGAAGTTGTTATGGCTTTTTCTACCAATAATGGCCCAGAAAAGTTGCAGTAAAAGGAAACAGAACAGCTGGGAGAAATTGCTTTCTGTATTCAAATATTCATTATTGACATATTTTCAGGCTTTGCCTATTTTTGTCTTTTGTTAGAGTAAACTTAGCCCTGGCCTACACAGAACTAACTGAAGAGCTATGCCGCCTAAGAAACCTAACTTCTCTTCAAAGTCAGATTCTCCGGACTCTTATGCAGGAGCAGGTCATGAATGGTGAGTGGAATTTGGGCATAAAGGAATGACTGTATAGATAGCCTGCAGCAAACTAGGCTTAAACTATGTTCACAGAAGGTTGAGGTGAGGTTTCTTCTTCTTCTTCTTCTTCTTCTTCTTCTTCTTCTTCTTCTTCTTTCTTCTTCTTCTTCTTCTTTCTTCTCTTCTTCTTCTTCTTCTTCTTCTTCTTCTTCTTCTTCTTCTTCTTCTTCTTCTTCTTCTTCTTCTTCTTCTTCTTCTTCTTCTTCTTCTTCTTCTTCTTCTTCTTCTTCTTCTTCTTCTTCTCCTCCTCCTCCTCCTCCTCCTCCTCCTCCTCCTTCTAGCAACAATCAAGTATTACGTATCTCTGTCAGACCAATGAAAAAGAACAATCAATAAATAACACATATTTATTACAGCATCACCAAATTTAGCTGCTATCAGTGATATAAAGTTTCATATTTGAGAGGAATAGATTCACTAAAACTGTATGTCTTAGTTATTGACGATACATGGTTAAGATATAAGTATTCTGACTATCTTTATAATAACATATGATGAAGTATTTCTATATGTCCACAGAGCATGGGTACTTAGCTAGTGGGATTTTAGAATACCTACCTTGTAAAAGTGCAAAGGAAAGGGTATTATGTTGCAGAGACAGGTGGTACTTCACCCCTTTCCACCTGCTTTGATAAATACGATGATTCTAATTTCAATCATGAGCAAGAAAATTTGAAAATCCTTTCGTCTTTGCTATTAACACATTTTTAAATAAAACATATTTTCTATTAAGAATTATGTAGAACCAACTAATATATAATGAGTGTATAGTACCAAAGCTTTAACTCATACAGATCATGTGAGGTTTCAAAATTATCTAGGCCTCTTTTGGAAGTTGGTCAGTCATGTGGATGACTTATGCATCCTTGAACACTTCTTCTTCTGTCCTTTGTTCCAGGTCAGCGGCATTCTCCCCATTCCCAGCGCCATTCGCCTGCCCAGCAACGTGGTTCTCCAGGTCCCCAATGCACATCTCCAGCTCAACAAGGGAGGCCTTCTGCTCCTCAAAGCCAATCTCCAGCCCTACAGAGGCATTCCCCAGGCCCACCTGGTCAATCCCCTGCACATCAACGTCGTTCCCCAGCCCCCCCTCCTTGCCAGTCTCCTGTTAGCCAGCGGCGTTCTCCAGCTCCACCACCTAGCCAGTCTTCTGCCCAGCAGCGCTGCTCACCAGTCCAAAATTGTTCGTCGCCTGCCATGACTTCACAACATAGATCTCCAGGGACTGACAGAAACATTATGGATCTGGGATATTCTAAGCCCTCCAGTCATCACATCAAAGCAAGCTTCCAAGGTCGTCGAAGCTACTCGGAGGTGAGCGACGCTGCTCTGTATCAACAGAACCGTTCTCTCTGGCTGCAGCCAGAAATATCCACCTTACCAAAGCATCGTCCCTACTGCGAGGTTTATGCCAGAGACAACTTCGAAGAGCACTTGCGCTTTGAGAAGCAGTCCTCGGATGAAGACGACTGGGCCCTCCCAAGCCCCCCCAGTCCTGAAGTAGGGGGTATCCGCTGCGCCTCCTTCTGTGCAGGGTTCCCCATTCCCGACACCTCCATGCACCGGATTGATGCATCGTACTCCAGGGCTGAGCATGCTCAGTCCTGGCCCTCAATCAATGTAAGCAACATCCAATGCCATGTGTATTCTCTGCCTTTTCCCCACCCCAATTTGAACTCAGTTCAGAATCAGTTAACTAAATGGTCTTTCATTGCCCAATTTATTTTACCTACAAAGATTTTCTAAGACTGCAAAGTGTTTATGGTGTATATTTTAATACCACAGACCAAACACTTAATCTTTTCTGTGAGAAATAAAAATTTGTGAGACCTGATGTTCCCAAGATAGTGATAACCATCTTTTAATTATACAATGACAAGGCCTCAGTGAGCCTGTTAAAATTTTATATTTTTATTTCAATTTCTCTGCAGATCCTAATACATCAGGGTCCCACTGTTATGAGCACAACCTCAAGCTTAGGAATTCAACTTTTTTTCCAAAAAGTTGATGACCTTTTTGGAAAAGATGCAGTGATCCATAGTATGAATCAAGTAGATTATTTAACTTTAATTTTTAAAAAATCTGTTCAAATTACATACCTAATCTTAGCAATTAACATCCAACCTAAGTGGTTCCTGATGATATTCTGGAAGATGCTTGACCTTTCAAAAGTGTGCAACATTTCACCACCTCTGATCCGAGTTTGCACTCTAAAGTTGCCCAGTTATTTTCAACAAAGATGGAAATGATATTTTGGTATCATGGTTATAAGCATGTTCATGATAGCTTAATTATTTCCTCATCTTCAATATTTATCTTGGTTAACATGGTTACATTTTATTGCTTACCTTGAATTGCATTCTCATGCTGGCTTGTGCAATAAAGCACCATGCAAAAAACATGTTTATAGTCCTATATAAAATAGAATTAACTAAAACAACAGCAGTGGAAGACAATTTAACTGTGGCCCCAAAATGCTAATCACTGTTCTTAAATACATATAATAGTTTGCATGTATATTTTTCAAGATTTACCCCACTCCCGAAGAGGGGGTACTAGCTAAGTAGTCTATACAAATTACAAATTTATTTGTAAGATACAAGTAGTTGCATCTTATAGATAAATTGGTAATTTTTATAGATAAATATTTCATGAAGATAAAAATAATATTGCATTGATGAATGAAATGCAAATAACTTTAGTGACACCAGTAGTATCAGATGACAGCAAAACACTACATGCTATAAAGTGATAGGGAAGATCTAATACTTGAAATAATTGCTACATTTGGTGATATTTAAAAATCACTTAAACTATCGGTTTTATTCTAACAGTTGATGTCAAATACAGGATGACGTTATTTAATTATATTGTTTCATGCTCAGAGATCAGAATGCAGATCCTAAAAAGCATAGTTCACAGAATGTGTATACCCTCTGGAGTTTTCCTCATCTAGTTATATGCTTTGCCTGTGACTGTGGTCACTTTTTTATAATGGGAACCTCTCATTTCAGCCACAAATTTATTTAAATATGATTACATTTTACTTTATAACTTCAGTTGTTACCAGCTAAATTGTTACATTAAGAATGAGAACCTGTGGCTCTCCCAGTGTTGCTGAATTGCAGTTCTTAGCATTCTTCACCATTGGCTTTGAAATTTCTGGGAAGTTATAGTTATATATGTATCCTAGAGAGTCATAGGCTATCCACCATTCCATTATGGGAGTATGTCTAAAAGGTTCACCTTTCAGAATCTTGGTAATTAATGTAATAGATACAAAATAAAGATTTAATAAGTTCACTTTTATGATACCTTTTTCTACTTTGCATTCTTTCCCTTAGTTGCTGATGGAAACAGTAGACTCTGACATCCGAAGCTGTCCTCTCTGCCAGGTGGCCTTTCCTATCGGTTATCCAGATGATGCTTTGATAAAACACATTGATTCACACCTGGAGAACAGTAAGATCTGAGGTCTGTTTCACCGTCCTTCTTCTTCTGGCTTCCTTAAAGAGATTGCCCACCTCATACCCACCCCACCTTTCTTGGATGCTGCATGAAAAGTGGAGGCACCACAAGGGGCTCTTTCTCTCTAAAATACCTCCAAGTTTCCATTGGACTGAAGCGTGAACATTTTTGCCTCTCCCTTGTCTTCTTTGCCTTGGTTTTTAAAGTGGGTTGCCTCTCCTTACTGCTCTTTATGGGCAGGATCTGCAATATTTCTCCAGTGCTTCAACCAGCTACAAAGGTGGGGAAAAGGAATGAGAAATATGCTGGAATTAAGCTTAGCAGGGGCCAGTCACCTTCACTATCTGATTGCTCAGTACTGAGGTTATTCTGGTGATGGTTTGACTCTATCTACATGGTTTAGTTTTGATGTCTCTGAAAGATCTCAGGGTAGGATGGGTAAAAAATAACCCAAGTTTGCGTGTTTTGGGGTGGGGTAGGAGAACAGATTAATGAACTCCAACCCACTGAAGGCACAACAAATCACAAAGTTTTTGTTTGTGCCTATTTTACACAGGGATATCCAAGTGGGTCTGATTTCTCTGCCTCTTATGCTACTACAAAAGGGTATTTGGGGGTTGGTCGTTTAACAGATGTAAAAAGCCTTGGCCTCCAATTGCTGGTTCAAGTGTCTTTGTGTTGGTCTTTTACATTAAAAGTCCACTTTTAGAAATGCTGCTGAGAAATAGAGCCAACTTCCAAAAGTGTAGCATGGACGTTCTTATGTTATTGCACTGAATAATAAGCTTTTTTTCCACAAAAGAAGCTCCTCTTTTTGTCTTGTGTTGGCTTCTTGTGAGTCGTTCTGGAGGGCTTGTAAACTGCACACTTAGGTAGAAGCCCAGAAAGCATTCCCATATTTTGGTGACTGTTTTACACATTTTTCACCACTTCACACCTTGCTTTAGATAGCTCTTATATAATAACTGTAGCTGCACATTTTGCCTCATTATTCTCTTGCAATGGCAGCATGTTAACATTATTGGGGTAACAGTGTAAATGTAAACATCTTCCCATATTTGACACCACTATATTTCTCCCTCTCTCTCTCTCTCTCCCTCTCTCTCTCTCTCCCCCTCCCTCCCTTTCTCTCTCTCTCCTTACAAACCTATATTTTATTATACTGCTCTAAGATAAGGGTCATGTACTGATTGATCTCTTGTTTCCAGATGTATGGTACCTCTCTATTATGAGGATAGTGTCCTTGGAACAGCCTATCTGTACATCAGGCTTTATTTTAAAAAAAAGTGGAGAAGGGGAGAAGAGTTGCATGGATTTTCTTCTTCTTCTTCTTGAGGCAACTGTCTTCCTATCTCCAGGTTCTATTAACAAATGTATGTGTTAAGATCTACAGCCTGCCTTATCTCAAGGTCTCAGATTGACAATGGGCAATAGGCATGAGTCTTTGGCACTTATAATCTTTTTTTTTTTTGGAAACTAAAGAGAATTTGAATTTTAGAAGTAAATAACAGAATAGAAACTTCTTTCAAGTATCATTTCTCTAGCTCCATCCTTTTGGCCACATAAAACCAGTTGGAACTATGTTCTATAAGACTTAAAGCAACCTCCCTCAGCCAGATACATCCATCTGTGCTGAATTTCATTCTGATCATCCTAATGTCCATGATGCTGAGGAATGACTAACCCAGTGCATCTGGGGGAGGCACTGGGTTAAGGGAGGTGAACAATAATTAACATTTTTTTTACTTCCCATCTTTGTCTGGTTAAGACTGCAAATCACCACATTCCCCCGCCCCTTGTCTTTAATCAGATTTTAATTCACTGTTTTATATGTATCAATATTTTGCCCATCCTTTATTTAAATTCTTCTCATGCTGAGGGAGAAACTAAACAGCAGGAGAATCAGGTCTTCAAACCTTCCCTGCTGTGAAACCACTGTCATACAAGAGAATGTCAGGGATTACATTAAAAAATAAAGCTGAAAAGGTGCTGAACTTCTCTGAACTTCAGTTACCCTGCTTGCTTGGGTATTTTTAATCTAACCTGTTTTTTTTCAATTTCAGAGGCCATAGAAATAAAACTGTGAGATGGAACATACCTTTTTAGAAAAGGAAATAGGCCACTTACTATACAAACAATTAAGTGGATTCAGCATTTATATATACACGGACAGAAACTTTCAATACTTATATCACATTCAAAGTAATTTGGCTCAAGATCCATATTTTAGAAAAGTAATTTGGCAGAATTATGTTGGTTGCAGAAATCTAAAGGACTGAATGGTTGCTATGGTCCTTTTCACATTGCCATTCTGATTCTTACAATACTTGGAACTGATTTTCTCTAATAAGTTGCACACCAAGTGAAAGTTCTAGTCCAGTGGGGTGACTTAGGAGCAATCATTCCCTCTAAGCCCAACTCAACTTATAGGGTTGATGTTGTGGTAAAGTAGCAGGAGTAAAGAATATTAGGTATGTTTGTTGCCTTAAGTGATTTATAAAAATAATAAAGGTAGGATAAGAGCAGTGTAGTGGCCTAGTGGTGAAGATGCTTGCCTCCCACTCAGAAGGTTGAGAATTCAATTTTAGGTAGCAGCAGATGTTTCTCTCCTAGGGTACTAAGAAAAAATATCTGCTGTGAACCTCATGTAGGTATCAGGAAGGGCATCCAGCCAGTAAATATTTCAGCTACAGGGTTGTAAAAATAAAAAATAAAATAAAGGTAGGATATGAATTCCAAAATTAAAAGAGACCAAATGAAATTCCCTGAAAATGTTTTGTTAGAGACCAATATTTAAGATGGCATGCTTCTGTCCTTGTGGCTAGAACAAACTGCAGCGAGGATCTCAAAATGCTGAATCCATATTGCCCTTTAATGCAGGATTTTAAATGTGGAGATAGAATACTGCAAATATCCAAAAATTCTAGCTGCTGTGTAACTATAGGAAACGAGTGTGTTGTTTTTCTTTGCTTTTCCCTCCTCTTATTTTTGTGCCTGTGATCAGGAGAAATGCACAAGGAAGCATGTCTTCTGATCTTTGTTTTGGGATTGGGGAGGTTGAGTCCCAACATGTTTCCTGCCTCCCAATGAAGCCTGGAACCATTTTACAAACTGCCTTTTATAGAGTTGGAAGAGACCCTAGAATACATCCAACATGACCCCCTTCTCAGTGGTGGTTCCACTGGAATATGTCTGACAAATGATATCCAGGACATGACATGTTTGATGAACTCAATACTTCATTTGCTGGTACACTCCAATGGCTAGCAACCTATATGATCAGAAATTCTTCTGGATGCAAACCCCTAACTCTGGAACAATAAAAAATAATAATGCTGCTCCTTCTTATAAGAAGCAACTCTTCAGATATCTGAAACTGCTATGATATCTCTTCCACAGGATAAATTGATGAACATATCCAATCTTTTAATGATTGCTCATAAAGCTTCCTAAGATGCCAAGGAAAAAAATCATCCTCCATTGAAAAAACCTTTTAAATCCAGTATTGCATTGAAAAACCTTTTAAATCCAGTATTGCATGGTTGGTAGAACTCATACATGGAAGTTATAGATCTGTGTCCTGGCAGCTTCCATAGGAGACCATCCAGTTGTGTCCACTTTGTCTCTGTCCCCATCTGCCATCTTGTAATGGGGTCCCATATCAGCCTTAAAGCTTTAATTATTGTTCCTGATAGACCTGTTTCTGTTGAAGCCTACCTTGGTCACATACGTTCTATAACAAATGGTTGCTATGTCTGTCATAGCTGTCATACACTAATTTTTTTCTTGGTGTGCTGTAGCTCAGTACAAGGGCTGAACAGATTTCCTAAATCTCTGCAAATGTTACAAGAAAATGAAAGAAGCCCTCCTGAGGAAGGCAATCAGGACCTGCAGCCAAATGAAGCAATTCAAAGAGACCTTGCATTGGCAGTGATATTCTCTGTCATGTAACTCCTGAAATTATTAATAGAAAATTTTCATCTGTATAAGTCACATGATTTCTACAACTATTTGGTTTTCTTTAAATAGGAAGAGAGCCACGTAAGTGGTATACATTTGAAAATGTATCTTGCAACTTTTCACCTCTCTTCCATTTTGTTAACATGAAATCTACCTCAATGTTTATGAGAAACAGGAATGATTACAAGCAAAAAACAAAAACAAAACAAAACTAACCAACCAACCAACCAAGAATGGGGGGAGGGTGGGCCTTGAATTAGGGAAATGTTTTTATAATTTCTTTTTTTTAAAAGAAAAGTCTATAAACTACTAAGGGCTCAAATAGCACTCAGATTGTTCCCCTTGCTCTGAAGCTTAATAATCTTTTTTAAAGATCTCAAGGAGCAGTCAACAAAGTTTGGGATGAGTGAGAGCCATGAAATGGAGATGTAAACAAGGTTTCCACCAAGATTCTTCACACTTGTTTCTGCTGCTTATAAAATGGTGGTTATGCAATTGATCTGTATTGGACAAGGTCCCTAATTTAAATTTTATATTTGTCATGAAGACAATATACTGCTTAGACAAGCTCAATGAATATCTATTGCAGGGGTGTCAAACTCACATTGTCACATTGGCATCACATGACATATCGAGACTTTCCCCCCCTTTGCTAAACTAGGCATGGGCATGGCCAGCGCATTACACATCCGGCCTGTGGATTGGGAGTTTGACAGCCCTGATCTATTGTCATGGTGACATTTTTCCTAAATCCCTTGGGAAAAAAGCTTCACCCCTATAACCATGAGATTGAGAGAATATTCCTTCTGTTTGGCACAATTAATACTTTTTCAGTGTATACACTCAACATAACATCTATGGAATTTACAATAAGTTAGATTTTACATAGTCAGGAAGTGGTTTCCACATATCCATAGTTGTTCATTCTGGAGTGTTTTACTGATATGTTAAATAAATTACCAATTCTGTTCTGATGTCAGCTGGAAATTAAAACTATCTGTATGGTAATTGTTAGGTTGATTGATGGCTGTTAGCTGTAAAACTTAAGTGAAACTGTCTTAAAAGCAGGATTCTGCTAAATACCAATTTTTGGTACAGGAAACTGTTGTCATGATGTCCTGCTGTTTTTCCTTCCAAAACCTCAGATGATCCACTCAGTTAAGGGAGTGTTGGATACATATAACTTTTCTTCTGAATAAGCAGGCCAGCTCTCCTGTTCCTAAACTAATGTCATGAAACACTAACAAATTAATATAATGCTAAGTTTACATCTCATATGTAGTGTGGTTTGCTTTTGAGTAAGGGCAATATGAACCTGCCAATTGTGGCTTAGTACTATGTGTGAGCTAGGCTATAACTTATTCAACAAGTCATCATAAAAATATCTTGGTTTGGCATAATAGACAATTTCAGCCATGATGTTAATCCTTGACTTTCTTATTGTCAATCAGCATGGTAAGTATCAGATAACTTATTTCACTTTCTCAAAATGCATGTTTAAAATATTTTTCTTTACGTTCCCTACTGATGTCTTTTTTTTTTAATTATTTGAGGATTTCCGCAAACATTAATGTAGACCAGAGTCTCCATTCCAATGTATTTTCAAAAGTTCAGAATATCCAACATTTGCCATTTTTGCTGCTGCTCATGCAACAAATAAAGATGGAAAGATATATTAAGAATTTGTGTTAAGTGCTTTGTAAGCGATTATAACTTGTCTTCTATCTAGTATTTTTTCTTAGGTATTTAATATTGACTTCAAATATTTGTAAGCCAAATTTCCTTACTTTCAGGAGGAAATGGTCGTAAAGATAATACTCATGCTGATGAATTTAAAGAGTTGTCAAATTTAATATATAAAATACATCAATTGGGAGCAGCTATGGTGTTGTTTAAATTAGTGCAAATGAAAACCCACGACTGTTGGTCATATAATTAAAAGATTAAGGTCTTCTGAAAATTCTTTAAATTCACTCAATTTCATGAATGTCTCTTTGCGGTTTTGCAAAGAGTTTCCCAAAAATGCAGGGGAAGATATTCAGGACACTTTGAAAATATAAAGTTTTTTTTTAATTACTCATTTCTCAGAAACTCAACTAATCCTCTTAGTAATCCTAATCCTCTTGCCAAATACAAAGAAGCAAGGGGGACCTTTTCTTAGCACTTTGAGTAAAATATTTGGGAGAGAGATGATATGTCTGTGTTGTCCCTTTCTTTCTGTACTCTGTGAAACAGAATAATTCAAATAAAAGTTGCCATTTTATCAATCATGGCTTGGGGTTTTTCTTTTGGCCAGTGTCATCTGTTTCTGTTATAATCCTTGGAAAAAAAATCACACTTCGCTAAGAAACAGTGCCCAAGTAGGAAACAGCTGTTTTTGGCTTTTATGTTTATCTGGGTCCTGATCTTAATCAATATTAAAAGTAAATGCTCACAATAGCCCATTTCAAAAGTTTTCACTTGTGAGTTGTAATCTCAGGTGTTCACAGGCAAATTTGAAGGGGAGTACAAGAGGCGGGGCTTTTATATGTAAACAGCCTTGGAATTTGTTGCCATTGCGGCTAGATAAACTGGCTGTCAGATTGTCCAAACAAAATGGAAAAGAAAGCTGGAACATTATAGGATACTCAATGCATCGAGACAGAGCATGGTCAGGATCTGAGAGGGCTCCAGATTTCAGTGTGTTCCTCCTGTTCAGAGCCATAGAATAAAAATATGGTAGGATCTGAAACAGTGGTGGGATTCAAATATTTTTACCACCGGTTCGGTGGGTGAGGCTTGGTGGGCGCACACCAAACGTGCACTTTGTACAGGCGCAGAGGCATTTCCACAGGCACACAGGCATTCTGACTCACCTCCTGCAAGCCTGCACAATCCTGATCGCTTCAGCAGCTGCCGTGCAGCACTCTTCTGTGCCATGGAAAGCAGCTGCGCTTCAAATTCAGAGGATAAAGGTGAATATGGGAGCTCAGGTGGGTGGGTGGGCCAACAGCAGAGTGGCAGAGGGAACCAATTCGGTCACTGCTGCTCATCGCTGCTACCGGCTCGGCAGAACCGGGCCGAACCAGTAGAATAACATCACTGATCTGAAACAAACAGTTCTTGCTGGAAAATATTAAAATGTTACTAAGATGAATATTAAAGTATCTACTAGATACTTTAATCTAGTAGAATTCATGTGAGAAATAAATTGTGATTTGTTTCTTACACAAATTCTGGCAGGTTCTGCTTTGCAGGAAGTGTTTGGTTGCAGTTATAGCTAGAGGTGGGTCCAACCAATTGCTGAATCTGAGCAAGCAATTATTTTTTTCACACTGCATGGTAGGTTGAATGTTCATAAAACAAATCAGACCACCACTAAACATGGATGTTGTTTATATGGGTCTTGCTTATACACTCAGATTATGTATCAGCAAGACCCATACAAAAACCTAATCTAGTGCAGAGTTTCTTAAAATGAGGTCCGGGGATCTGCAAAATCAAAATCATTTGCCAGCTGTGTTGAGAAATATTATAATATTAAATTCCATGAAACAACCATGAGAAGTTGCAGTGGCAGCAGCAGTGGCAGAGGAACAGACAAATAGCTTTACATGGGCCTATGTATGTGGAGGCTGAGGTAGATCAGCACGATGGCTGCAGAGAGTGTCATCTCAGCCATCAGAAGCACGGGAGAGTGTGGACTGATGCAGTGGGATGCTAGTAATACCTGGTAGGCTGTGGATCAGCCATTTCTGGGACTGCAATTTTTAGCCAGCCTCTGAAGGTACATCAGCAAGACAAGGCAGAAACTGAGTGAATTGCATCATACTTTCTATCTTCCATTCTGCAATGCAGATGAGAAATAGGATTGCAGCTCTCTGTGGTAAAGTGTCTGTTGCTAGGGCCCTGGGAGTAGGCGTCCTGGCTGACAAAGGACTCAGATGCCCAAGTGGATAATGGGAGTATGAGAACTTAATGGTCCCAATTGGTCAACTGCATGGCCCAGCTGCTATCTTGATGGCTTCTTCCATCTATGTGTGGCTCAGGATTGGATGGACTGTTTTGATTGATCGTGGTGGCTGGTGTTCTGAAGGGAAGGAAGACCTGGATTGGTAAGAATATTTGGGGTTTTGGACTGTTATTAGAAAGGGGCCAACAAAAAGAAATGTGTCAATATTTCAAATATCTACAGAACTCAGTGGACCAATATTTTCCAGCTAATCAAAGCACAATATTACAAAATCATGTATGGATAAAAAGATCCATTTAAAGTTCATGGTAGATCACTAGATATTAATATAGCTGAATATGAAAAGTTAACTGATACCAGATCTCACACAGGACTTTTGAGAACCTACTTATCAAATTCCTCTGTAGTATTGAAGATAAATACACAATTATATAAGACAGTAAAAATACTTTTTTCTTTCATTTTCCATACATATCTGCATAAAGCTTGATTTTCTGCGCATACTTCAAATAAAACAACATAACACAATAGATTAAATACAGAATCAGTCATGAGAGTCCAATTGTTTTCTAATAATCCATATATTAACAATACTTAACAAAAATTTAAAACAATTTCACTCTTATTAATTTTTTTTATTTCATAAAAACACGGGGGGGTTCATGAAAAATTGTACATTGTTATTTTTATGTGATTCAGCAAATACTCTATAAATGTATACATTTTAATTTTTAATACGGCAAACTTTGATCATGAAAACAAAAGCTCTTTTGGGGGCCTTCATAATTTTTTAAATATACATTGATACAGTACCAGAAAGTCCAGTTGCCTCTTGAAAAAGCACCTTTGGGACAACTATGACCTGGATGGTTGAGAACATAGACATTTACACTGATATAGAGGTGAAAAGTATGCAAAAATTCAGAAAATCCCAAAGGGGGAAAGTTTACTTTTTCACAGATATATCAAAAAAGTAATTATTAGAAAGGACTTCATGCTCTGGTTACCATACGCCTAACTTCAGATAGCAGAACCAGCAGGTGAACGGTCATTGTATGAAGACAAAAATGACTCATTTAGAAAAATGTGACATTTAAAGGACCATTTTCCTGTGTAGTGATAACTGATCAACAAGAGGGGATCTTCTAGCCTAAATGAATATTTATTCAAAGTGAATAATCCAAATGACATCTTTCCACTAAACACAGTTCCTTGCAAGCATTCCTCTGCCCACTTTATACTAAGGAAGGTAACGGGGTTAATATATTTTGTTTGTCTCACCTGGCACCTTTCAGATACATCAGAACAGTTGTAGAATTTGTAGCCAGCTTGGTTTTTGGCAGCAAGTAGAGGAAGGTGGATTGGGTCTATATGAATTTGATTCATTTGTAGCCAACTGCTGCCCTGAATGACTAGTAAAATCACGTCTTAAAATATCTAACTCATTCTTAGATGCAGTAGTATTTAAAGCAATAGCATCAATATTGTCAGGAAACAGGCTTGGCTTTTGATTTCTGAGGTAATAATGTTTAAAAACTAAAATAGAGCATTATCAAAAGCAGGTATTCTGAGGTTTAGCAAATTAATGAGTATGCCCACAAACTTCCTTGTTAGTTTCAAACTTTGTAAAATAAATAAATAAAAGTTGGTGGAAATGAGATGAATGGGGTAGACATTTGGAAAAAATAGATATCATCATGGAAACTGCCAACATCTACCCCATTCATCTTGTTTCCATCAACTTTTATTTATTTATTTTACAAAGTTTGAAACTAACAAGGAAGGTTCAAGAGCAATTTAAAAAAGAATTTCACATAGTGAGAATTAACTATTGAAATTTCATAAAATTATAGCCCTTGCAAAAAGATTCCTTTTCTTATTGATCTGTAAGTATGGAAATATCATGCAAAGAAAGTTCAAGTCTAGAGTGACATTTATATCTTAGGAAAGATGGGTTATTAACTTAGTGAACTAAGTTTTTAAAAAACAAAAATTCCTTTCAATCCTATCCATATTGTTATTATTAAGCAGAGTTTAAAAGAATTTAAGGAAAGCAAAGAGCTGTACCAAGAACTAAGCCATAAGATCTTATTGAAGCTTCCATGTTTAGGCATAGTGAATCTCAGTAATAGAATATCAGAGCAGAGGGGAACTGCTTTACGGTTTACCTGGCAGCACCTAGATATATCTGAGGAATATATTGGAACAAAATCCCAGATATGAACAAGATTTATCATGCATGAAATGATTTTCATTCTTTAAAAAGAAAGGGGGCACCATTGAATATCCAAAGTTCCATAGTTGAGAGTCACTTCTCACAGCTGCTTCTTATTTATACAATATAACAAGGACTACATTTTATGGTCCTGTGGTATTTCATGTTTTCTGTTTCGGGTACCACTTTGCCAGTTAATAAAATGAGCGTTCTACAGCAATAGAAAAAGAAAATATTAATTTCAAATCTATAATCAGTCAACTTTATAGTGTGTGTGTGTGTGTGTGTGTGTGTGTGTGTGTGAGAGAGAGAGAGAGAGAGAGAGAGAGAGAGAGAGAGAGAGAGAGAGAGAGAGAGAGAGAGAGAGAGAGAGAGAGAGATGGCTTCAGTCAGGAGTTTGGGGGAAGATGCTGTTTGGAAATTAACTGCATTTCAGAATGAATAATGCTGATCCAGTAAGATTAATGAGGCACTATCCTGGGCACTCAACTTCTGTAATTGATAGTGGAGATATATAACTAGCTAGAGAAGCAATTTTCAATCTTGGTAGCTTTCAGGTGTGTGGACTTCAACCCCCCCAGAATTCCCCAGCCCAGAAACACTGGGCTAGAGAAAGCAAGACCTTTCTCTTCTTTCCTACCTACTGAATTTCCGAGGTTCTTCTGCAAGTTTTGTTTCCTCTTTTTTGCTGTCCTGTATTTTTATCCTCATTTCCTTCCCCACACAACATCTGAACTACAAGTTCTAAGATTAATTTTCTCATGAAAATTAGTTTAGTAAATCTGAAACAATGCTAAGCTTGAGCTGATTCCGGCATTACAGTCACCAGGTTACAAGGGTTCCTCAGCAGTTTTGACCTGATGGTCTGACCAAAACCTTAAATAGTGTAGCATCCTGTTTCTCACATGGTTAACCAGATGTGCCAACAGAATTTCAGTGCATTTATATAGAAGGAAATGCCCAAGCATTCTTCCACAATTGTACATAATCTCACTTATGTGCTCAAAAATCACCTAAGCTACCATCATCTTCATATTTTAGGGCAGTAAACTCAAGATAATCATGCACTGTAATTAATTATGCATTGTATAAAGGCCTATTTCCTTTTGCCATTGGCAAAGTTTCTCAAAATGCATAGTAAATGGATGATCCTGAATTCTAGTGTTTAAAACTAGTACTTCAGTCTTCTACTTTTTTGACACTGCACAATTTTATAAATCTAAAACCTATGTATGCTCAACAACTATACTTTTCAGTCTTGGAGAAAGCAAGGATTGTCTGTGGAAGTGGTAGCCAACTCATACTCAAACACTGCTGCTGAACATTCCTTTCGCAGTTTCAACAGTTCAACTGGAATACAATTTCTCTTGACATCAACTTTCAAAACTCCTTCCCTGTATTTGGCAGGGGGTGGAAGATATACATAGTTCTTGGCTTAACAACCATTCCTTTAGTGACAATTTCAAAATACAATAATACTGAAAAAGGTTACAACCAATCCATTCACTTATGACCATTGCAGCATCTCCATTCTCCAGGATCGAAATTTGGATGCTTGACAACCAACATATTTATGATGCAATGTCCAGGGTCACTGATCAGCATTTGAGGCTTTTCCATCCAGCTCCCAACAAGCAAAGTCAATGAAGAAAGCTAGATTTATTTAATCATCACACAATTCACCCAACAACTGCAATGATTCACTTAATAACCATTGCAAAAAAAAAGGTTGTATAATGTCACAAGATTTGTTTAAATTGCACATGATTCATTTAAAAATTACCTTGCTCAGCAATAGACATTGAAGACTCAGTTGTCATCATAAGAACTATATCTGCTTTTGGGAAACAGTAGGGTGAATACGACTAGTGGTGCAGCTAACTAGGCTGCTGCACAGTTTGAAAGAATTAGGGGATAGTCTGGAACCTGCAGTGAAAGTATCTGACAATGGTGCAGTATGACTGGTTTATGAAGCTCTGGCTTTCAACATCAATCTTAACTCCTTATAATAGCCCTTGAATGTTGGACTATTGAAATAATTTATATTGTTTCAACAACTATAGCACAAATTATCCAAAGCTATAGTTTATATAGTTGCTCTTTGGGGTATTTCAAATGTTTCCAATATGAATAAAAATGATAGTAAACAATAAGTTTGTACCAGTTTTTAAAATAAATGGGCAAGAAGTATTTTTGTATAAAAAAACCATAGCTGCTATCTAAGAAAAATGTTTTCCTGATGGTCCATTATCTTTATGCAGACAGAAATCAACAGAAGTAGACTTAATTCATGCAAGAAGAGATTTACTTTCATGTTTTTGCCTGCCACACAGCTGCTAAGAAGGTAGAGTTTTTTTTTCCAGTGTGGTTTTGTAAAATTTGTATTCTATTTTTACAATTACTGGTGGAGGACATTTAAGAACAAATCGGCATATTTTGCAAATGTGCCAGAGGATATGTCAAATTATACCCTAAAACAAATAGATGTAACCATAGGAATGTTACCACTACAAAGATTGAAATAGGTATTAAAAATACTATATTCAAATTATATAATCATGCTTTTTACACAATTAAAAAATATCAAATGCTGTGTTTCCCCCAAAATAAGACCAGGTCTTACTTTCTTTTGGACCTCAAAAGAAGCACTAGAGCTTATTTTTTGAGGGTGTCTTTTTTTTCCTCCATGTACAGGAGGCCCACTACTTCTGCTTGCTCAGTGCTAGTGCCACTGCCATGAGGTGGGAGTAAAGTTGCCCCACATGCTCTGCACTAGCTTTACTCAGGGCCCCCGCAGCCAGACCACCACATGCCAGTGGCTCCAGCAGCCCCATCCAGCAAACCCTTGCATGGCCACTGGTCTACTTCTGCTTGCTTGCGGCTTGCAGCAGACCAGGAGGTGAGCGACGAGCTGGTGTCACGGCCACAAGGTGAGGCAGGGCAAGGGAGCTGCCCCTACGCACCCAACACTGGCTTACCTCGACCCCCACACCTGCTGCATGGCCACAGCATCATCACATCACTCAGCCTCCTCCATGAGCAAGCAAAAGTGGACCAGCAGCCATTGGGCTTCTGCTGCACATAGGTGATGCTGCTGCTGCCACAAGACAGGTGTCAGGGCATGGATGGCCTAGTTGCAGAGGCCCTGAGGTAAGTTAGTGCGGGGCATGTGGAGTAGCTCCACTATCCTCCTGCCTCATGACCGTGGCACCACAAGCAACCCAAGGGAATGGGTGGCCAGCCAACCACATAGGCTCTTAAATAGAGTGTCAGCATTCCAGGAAAACAAACTCCAACACCAAAACTCCGAGGCAGGCATTTTCTCAAAGTTTCATTTCATTAGAATTGTCATATTGGCACATCTGGGAAAACCCGAATCTAAGAGTTCCGGGTTTTCCTCCAATAATTAAAAATCACAAAATCCATCCCCTGCACCCATCACTTCATCACATGGCCCAACTTGAGACATCCCTTAAATCATTCCTCCTCCAGATGCAGGAATAACATGACCTTGATTGTAAAGAAAAATGTTATTATGTCTAACTACAACACTCTACAAAATCACCCCTCCTAATTTCCCCGGCACAGGAATGTGGCAGCATGGAAGTTTCTGGTGCTAATATGGCTTCCAAAGCTGACATAAAGCTTATTTTGAGGCTTATATTAGCGCATGCTTAAAAAACATGATAGGGTTTATTTTCAGGATAGGTCTTATTTTTGGGAAAACACTTATGCTTAATGCAAATTAGCCCAATATAGCATCCTTTTTATAATGTATACAATAAACTTTCATTTTCTTTTACATTTCATTCAGAAATATGCTGGGTAATAAACTAATGCTGTAATCATACACATTATTTAAAACTAGATCCAATGGAATTAAAATAGCTTCATCTCAGATAAAATATAGGACTGCAGCCTAATCGTCAAAGCCTATATATATTTACTCCACCATGACTTTTTTCCTGGTAAAAGTTAATAATAATGCAGTGTATTATTGTTAGTCATGTACCACTAAGTCCTTTTTGACCACTAGAAATTACATATGTAGATTTTCTCCATAAAATGAACTACATGAAATACAATGTGAACAGATATATAAGTATGGTTAGACAGAAATATATATTCAATTCTTCTTAAGAAGTATATCAAGAATACTTAAAACAAAGATACATTTTCAAAAAAGTTATTTTCTCTAATGAGCAGGAAACTCTACATAATTTCAGACAGGCAGCTGTCTAGTCTTTTTTTTCTTTATAATCTCCAGAGATGAAGCACCTACAACTTCTGAATGCAAGCTATTCCTCACTGTTAGAAAGTTTCTTCTTTTTTCTAGGTTGCTTCTCCCCTTGAGTAGTTTCCATTCATTGTTTCTTGTCTTGCCTTCCGGTGTTTTGGAAAATAAGTTGACCCTTCTTCTTTGTGCCAGCCCCTCCAATACTAATTACAACTCCACATGTCATTAGGTTTGTAAAGGTTTGAAAGCAGAGTTTATTATTTTATTATATGAAGCATAATTTTTTGAGTTTAATACCATACCAGCATGACTATTCTTGTTTAGAAATGCTAAAAAGAAGTCCTGTAGGACATATAAATACACAAAGAAATAACAGTTTTTTAAAAAATATGTATAATGTTTTATAAACGGTGATACTTTACACAGATTACTAATCTTATGATCATAGGTCATAAGAGCATTAGCGTTCATATGACAATTTTCAAATTTGAAATGCTCCATTTTATACATGAAACAGTTGTTTTATTTTGAAACAGCAGTTTTGCATTTGAAACAGGCTCTTTTGATAAGTTTTAAACTGTACTGGTACTGCCTAAAACACTTCTAAAGCAGGAAAAATAATGGTTTCAAATGTAAAATAATAATTTCAAATTCAGCAGAGGCATTTCAAATTCAAACAATTCACACTGGGACTACCCCATAAACACAACCACTGGCATCTATAAAGATCCTTTAACCCACTAAATTTATGTCTTAAGAAATATTTAATTGAAAGAATTGAAAAGTTAGTGTGCTTCAGGGTAGAGCACTAGTCTCTGGTATGTATTTATTTTAATATGCTCCAATGCATTTTTTAGAAAATAAAAACAGTAAATAACTGTGCTTTATGGGAGGTATTCCTACCTTGCAATAAAAAGAACAAAAGTAATTTTGGAACACCAGATTATCGATATACTCACTCTGGATAGATCTTTACTAAATTTCTAAATAGTTTCTTTGTAGGGTTCTACAGTGGGTCTTGTACAGAATTTCATCTATTTTCTCAGGCCTGACTCAAGTATTTCTTTCTATTATCACTTCAGACCATGGCATAATTTTTTGCATTAGGCGCTTAGATACTTGATATAGCAATCACTTGTGCTGTTTATATATATTCTAGCTAGCCAATACCCTATTGTTGAATGTTGAAGATACAACATTCCAGATTCCAGATAGTCCTTGACTTACAAACATAATTGGAACCAGATTATCTGTTGTTAACTTGTTAAAAAGATTTACACCCAATTTAATAATCTTTTCTGCCACGGTTGATAAGTGAATCACTGAAATTGTTGAGAGAATCATGTGGTTGTTAAGTAAATTTGGCTTTCTCTGTTGATTTTGCTTGTCAGAAGCTGGCTGGAAAAGTCATAAATAGCATTCATGTGATCTCAGGACATGGCAATCATAGTAAAGACATGCCGGCTGACAAATGCTCAAATTTGATTATGTGACCATGGGGATGCTGTGATGGTTATAAGGGTAAGAACTGATTTCAGTGCTGCTGGAGCTTCAAATGATCACCAAATGAATGGGCAGAAGTCAAGGACCACCTGTAAGTGCTTTCAACCCACCCAACCTCAAGAACCATTTAAAAGACTTCTTCCCTTTCTTACAAACATCCGCAATAAGCCACCCCTTCATTAAATTACCCTTTTAGTGGAGGATGGGGGGGTAGGTATAAAAGCACTTGGCTGGTTAGACTTCCATCTGTGACGGTTAGCAAGATGACTTCCCCTAACTTCCCCTAGCTTCCAAAAACAGATGTGGAGTAGTGCTAATGAAGTTTGCTTTAAGGCTAAGGCATCATACACCTGCTTGTGAATCAGACGTGTTAATGGAAATCAACTTGCCTCAGATAATTAGATCTTAATTGGAGGCTGATACTTCGTGTGCATTGTGGGAGAGAAACATACCACTCTAACCCACACAATACAGAGACCTGTTTCATTATTAGGAATGTGGGGAAGGTGTTAATAAGCTCTTCCTTCTTTGAGGTAGAGAAGGTAACACCTCTTCCTTGCTTTCCCTTCACAAAAGCTCTGCTGTTCAACTTTGCTTATTACTGCTAAGTGTAACTGACCCAATTTGAGTTAAACAAGAGTGCTTCTCAAGGTGATTTAAACAAAGTATTCATTTGTTATTTAAGAACTGATTTTACACATGCAATAGATTGACAAAATAGCAGGGTAGGATTGCCATTAGAGATGGAATTTGCCTCCTAAAGTTATTTTTAAAGCTGAGGAATATATAGATCAGCATTCCTATGTTGTCTCTTTGGGCTCTAAGCTTATATTATGATTACTTGCGTGGCTTCCAATGAGAAATATAGTTTATTGAGGTGCTGAGAATCCCTATTATTGCCTCACTGACTTTTTCTTCCCAAGAAAGGATTCCCCAAAAGAGGGATTTGCCACTCAACACCACACCTTTCTACTGTTTCCCCAAAAATAAGACCTAGCATGACTTTTTGGGATGCTTATAATATAAGCCCTGCCCCAAAATAAGCCCCGTTTAAGATCATCAGACGGGCACATTTAGTACCGTATTTCCCTGAAAATAATACCCAATCAGAAAATAAGCCTTAGTGTGTCTTTTGTAGCAAAAATTAATATAAGATCCGGTCCTATTTTGGGGGAAACAGGATATGTAGCTAAGAGAAATGAGGCATCCCTATATGTTGCTTTCTGCTCCAAAGTTGCATGTTTAGCTTTTTCATTTCTATTTTTCCTTAGTAATCAATGAATTGGAGTCTACATCTATTAATATATTTATTTCACAAAAATGAAACCTGCATACAGTTCCATTTATTTTGCAATGTTTGATTTTACATTTGTGTCTCTCCTCCTGCTGATATATATATATATATATATATATATATATATATATATATATATATATATATATATATATATATATATATATATATATATATATATACCCATTTATTGACCTGAATTGAATCCGTGAATCCTGTTTTATTCCCAGACAGAGTAACCCTTTAGGAAGAACAAGAATTTCTCATGGATCTACACTGGTCCACAGCAAATTACACATCATTGAGACATCCACAGGAAAAAAGTATAACAAAACTTCTATGATATGGTATATAGGAAATAATAATAATGGCACCAGCAATTTTAAACAACAAACTTTAATATCTAGCATCCAGTTCTAAGTGCATCTACTTGATCAACAAATGTTGTTCAAAAGATCTATCTTCAGTATCATCTGAATAAAGATTACAGGGACAGTCTAACTTTAGCCAGAATGTAGTTCCATATAGCAGGTGTTACCCTTAAAAAGAAATACCTCCAAATCTTAGACCTTCTTGCTTTATGAATGTGAAGTCCTTGTTTAATTATAATTTCAGCCTGCTTCGCTCCCATTCAGATCTTTGAAGCCTCCACATATCAGGGCATATTATCAAGGCTATATTGAGGAAGGCTAGGTGTGGAAATGTGAAGTTTTGAGCATCAAAACTGAGCTGGGTACCGCACCGTAGTCTGAAGAATTACTTTCATGTAAGTATTAAACAGTAGGAGACAGCAGCCCTTAGGAACCTCACAAGAAAGTAGCCACTGAGAGGACTTCTCCTCCCCTAAGCCCTGAAGGCAAAAAGGATAGTTAATGCTTGTAAATCCCCAATCCAAATACTGGAGTTGGAAAATTACTAACTACAGGTGTTAAATGCCATGGTGGTAAAAGCTGTCCTTAAAGTGTTATTTGACTATCAAAACGAAGCTGGCTTTGACTAAAAAAACCATGGGTGTTTTCATAAGGAGTTGTATTATAACTCAGAGGAATTGAGTTTGTAATGAAACATAATTTGCTAAGGTACAACAATGTCTTCCCAACACCCAGGTCACAGACAGGTACCAGTCTCAGCCCATTGGAACTGAACCACACAAGTGGTAGGTGAGCAATGCAAACCTTTATTTGTGCATATAGGGAGCTAGGTTGCACACGGAAAAGCATCCCCTTCCCCACTGCTGCTGGTGGTGTCCATTAAAAGTTTATCAGCTGCATCTAAATGTAATATGTAGTTTGTCTCCCTGTGCGCCTTCTATAGCAGCATTTCCCAAATCAGTTGGGAATTTGGTAAAGACTCATAAACTCCTAAGGAACATAGACAATACTAAACAACTTTTAATTTATTCTGGTTTATATGCCATTTCTGTCTGAAAACTTTCCAACAGCTTATTTATTTATTTAACAGCTTATTTTGTCCGAAAACAGTTCCTTTGCAAAACCTGGTTCTGAAAAACTTTTGTGGTATGTAAAGCAAAAACAAAACAAAACAATCCCTCCACAAAGCTTTGGCCAGATGGTGTGAAAGCGATAACCTAGCTTTTGAAGAGGTTGTGGCAAAGAGGCCTTGACAGAAACTGATTCTAAATTTTGAAAAGAGAATAGATTCCACAACAGTCACATTTATGATAAAATTTCTAAATTGAAATGCCTGGGTAATTACAATAAACATGAAAGAAAAGTTCTGCACTTTAATAGTGTGATGTGTTAGGTTGCATATACAATCCATATGTATAATTACACGTATACATGTCTTCTCATACGCTCACCTGTATTCAGAGCTCAGTTTAACTCAGCAGTATTTTCTATTTCTCTGAACATGCTAGTAGATTCATATGTCCACTATGAACGCAATTAGACCTAATGTAGTTTAAAGCAATAGCACCTAGACTTATATACTGCTTTGCAGTGCTTTACAGCCCTCTCTAAGCAGTTTACAGAGTCAGCATATTGCCCCAACAATCTGGGTCCTCAGTTTATCTCCCTTGCGAGGATGGGAGTCTGAATCAACCTTGAGCCTGGTGAGATTTGAACTCCCAAATTGCAGGCCGCCGGCAGTCAGCAGAAGTAGTCTGCAGTACAGCATTCTAACCACTGTGCCACCACAGGTTAACTAGCATGTTACCTTTGTTTATATATTTATTTTCCATTATTCAAACTTCACTTTTCTCAAAGCAAAACATTTAAAGTGGCAAAGAAAACTAAGATTACAATCTCACACATGCTGGAAATAAAAGGAATCCCTGCGGAACTCCGCTAGTCATTGCCAATGACTGGGGGTGATACTTATTTCCGTTTCAAAGTTCCACAGTCATGTGGCCAGCATAATGTCATGGAGCTCTGTTACCTCCCCCCCAAAGTGGTACCTATTTATCTACTCACACTTGCATGTTTTCGAACTGCTAGGTTGGCAGGACCTGGGGCTAGGGTGGGAGCTCACTCTATCAGATGGCCCTTGAGTCTTGAACTTGGGCTACCAGCTTTCCAGCTGACAAGCCCAACGTTTTAACCACTGAGCCACTGCATTGCCATTCTGGAAATAAGCAGGACTGAATTCTGCAAGACATATTTCTGGTTATAATTTTTTTCAGAAAATATATATGTGGACTCTGAAAAATGCAGAGGAGCATGGCTTCAGTTGTTGCCGTATATTCCTCCATAATGCCTTGGAAATCCTGAGACCCTGATAAGGATAATGTAGATAAAGGCCCTCCAAAGGAAGAATTAAGGTAATGAAGGTGGTGGTTATTTCTATGCACTATCTGCTGCCGTATGTCTATCACAGATGTGATACATGTAAAAAAGGAGGCACGGCTTCATTAGCCTAAATGTGGTCACCACAAAGACTTTTTTCACCTCACCTGTGGATCCTCTGGGAGAAACAGTCATCTTAATCAATACCTGTATATCCCTTCCTCTCAATTTAGAAACAGGTTATTAGGAAACCAACATCCGTATTAACGGGTATGTGAAAATCTGTATTCTATTCCAAAGCAACTAACTGTGGTTGAATATGTTCTGTATTTCACATGCAGAAAGAAAGAAAAAGAATAAAGGTGTGGGGGGGTTGGAATAAATTACAGTTCTGATTCTCCAATTTATGTAATGGTTATTGTTCTTTTCTTTGGTGTTTCTGATGGCTAGAATTCTTTGTTGGAATCTGCATGACAATTTTGACACTCTACACATTGTGAGATGCTTCTCCACCAATGGAGGCACATTTTACAAATTTTTGCAAGTTTTCAGTGCCAGTTATAAATTGACATGCTGCTGCCTCAGAAGTCTTCACAGTTGGCAATGATTTCCATAACACATTCCATGTGATAATTGTGCCAGCAGTTAAAAAGTGACAACATATATCTGTGCACATTCATCATAAAAATGCTAAAGAACATGGAATGATGCAAGATCAGAGGCTTGGGGAGAATTAAGCTTGGCAGAAGTCTACCAGAAACCTTCCCTTTATGTCCTCCCCCGTCTCAAAGAAAACCCAACCTTCCAACATGGAATGAACCAAGATGCAGAAGCCAATAAAGTTTCATTTGACCAATCTGGTCCTCAAGAACATAACCTAATTCAGCAAAGAGGATACATTTTTCTAAATCATGTGACAAGAAATCAAACCCCACCACAGTTGTTGCAAGATGACTTACAATTACTCACTCCTCACTTTCCAGGGCAAGCTTTCCAGTGAGGGCAAATTGCATGAGTCAAGAAAGTTCATAAAGAGGAGGAGGAGGAACAGAGAGAGATGGGGGGGAAAAAGCGACCTACCATCTCAGCTCAGAACATTGGAAACCTTTTTTTAAAAAAAGACTCTTAAGCAAACCTGAATGCAATACGTAAATTACCTTCCTTTTGCTCTTTTTTCCAGTGCTTGGTTGAAGATCTTTCTCTTCCCAGACCATACCCAGCTAAAGCTTGCTGTCCCTCATTGCCAACTTCTATTTTGCCTCTCTGGTCTCTGTTCCAAGCCACTTCTGTTTGGTGTTGTCCTGTTTATGTATGTGATAAGAGAAACAGGCTGTTGTTCCTTTCAGCTTTGTTGTGCTCTTTCTGGCATATTACCAGGCGACAGCATATTATTGGCCAATTCTACAGCACAAATGGAGAAAATGTCTGTTTCAGTCTTGTATATCTGTACCATTGTAAAGGAAATCAATTTATTCATTTAGTTCAATAGAGCATGCAAAACAATATGCATTTCTAACACTGCGAACATGATTTTGGTTTGGTCGAATGCACTTACGAGACAGTCCTTTCAGTGTAGGGCCTGTTGGTTGCTAGAATCATGGTGAAATGTTTCTTTTGGCTCTAGCTTTATGAAATTTGCTATGCAGATCCTCTCCCTGGACAGTTCTTTTGCTTATGGTTCTAATTTGTGGCACTCTTTAGAGCTAAGAAGAAAATTTGATATGTTCCTCATAACATTCACATCCAGCATTCTAGGTATCCCTTTTACCTGTGGTCTGTGTCTTTGTATGTCTTCATAACAAAGATTTTTGCGGGCACTTCTTAATGCCTATCTGTACACTTTGCTATAAATTGTTAATTTCCAGTCCATTGACAGCAATGGGTTTCACTCCATGTACCTTGTCCAATTGGTCATTTTGTATCAAATTTTTGCATTCCAAAATGATTTAGAAAAAAACTGTTCATGAGTTGTGGCTACATTTAACTAGAGTCTATAACACATTCCTGAGAATATAGCCCCTTTTTTTGTATCTAATTTTTTACTGAAACTTTCAAAAAAGATAAACACAAATACACATTAATATAAAGTAAGGATGAAAAAATGAAAAAAATAAATAAAAGAAAGAACAAAAGGTGCACAAAAAGAAAAAAAAAGTTGAAAAAATAGAAAGAAAGAAAAATACAAAGAAGTGGCTTCTGATATTCTTCATAGCAGTTATATCTAAAGTTATATCAGATTTTCCTTTCTGTAAATTTTCCTGATTAATAATCAAAGCCATAAATCACAAATTCATTTCAGTTTATCCATTAGTCCTAAAAGGAAGAATTCTGACTTCAGTTAAATACAAACATTAAAATCTTCTGTATTGTACCTGAATCCATTTTTTTAGTTTTTTAATATGTTCACCAATCATATTAAAATATATCTTCATCTGGTCTTATTTCCAACATACATTTGAAGAGTCTTTATGCATTCTACATCATTTCTCTGCCAATACATATCAGTGATACATCATCTTATTTTTAAAGAAATCACTTTACGATCACATATTTCATTTTTTAAATTACTTCTTCCTCTGTTTCAAATTTTAACAAAATATTATACAATTTAATAATTATATATTCAGCATCACTATACAGGTGTATTTCAAATTCTGCCTTATTTTGCTTTGTGTCATATTTTTGTTTTGTACTTTTTGAATCTTTCTGATATCTGTAAATGGGACAAACATTTCTGCTATTAACTGGACTCTTAAATTCTCATGATGTTTTTCCAACCTTCCATATATTGTTCCTGTTTGCTCTTTTCTTCTCTTATATGTTTCTTGAGCTGAGATCCATAAGATGTCTTTGAGTACCGTTGATTTTCAGGATTTCTAATAAAATGGTCAATCCACGTTAATTTAACTTTACTGTAACATAAATATCCATGCCATCTTCTCTCTCTAAAAGTTTCTCAGCAACATCCACTCTTTATTCAGACCAAACAACAGGCAGCAAAATACAATTTCAAAACCCCTATACTCCATCCTCTCTTTTCTTTTGCATCTTTTAACACCTTTATATTTAACTTGTGTTTATTTCCCTTGTCATATAAACATAACTTTTTGCCATTATTTAAAATGTACATCAGTTTTCATAATAGGTATTGTCTGAAACAAAACCTTATTATTGGCATTACATTCATTATTAGAATCTCCCTAACAATGACAATAATGACAACAATGACAATGACAATATTTTCTCCTTAATTTCATTCCATGCCTTAACTTAATTATTTTTAAATGACATATACTTTGTATTTAACTTTTTTCTTAATCTTCAAACCATTTTTTTCCATCAATTCTACTTGATCTTCTAATTTCACATTTTCTTTTTCTTCTGATTATTAATCTAAAATCTGTCAACATACCAAAGTCCTTTAATTTCCCATTAGTTTTTCTATTTGGTGTAATGGATTTTCAGAATTAACATCAAATCACCAAATGATTTAAACTTGTTTCTTTTTAAATCTCTTTTCCCATAATTCTCTCATCTTCTCTCTGCACTAAAAAGAAAAAGAAAAATGACATCCTTGTCTTGTCCCTTTTTTTGAATCTCACAAGTTTTTGCTAATTCTCCATTAATAATTTGTGCTTTGGGAGATTTGTCTTACCCAAGGCAACACACTGAAGAGAATTTCAGACCGGCCACTACACATACTAACTTTTCCCAAATTTTGATTTAACTGCTAATTATAAATGGAAAATAAATAGGGCAAATGCTCCTTAGAAAAGAAAAAATATTGCATTATTTGAATCATAATTATTAAAAATATTAGGATAAATTAACCAAGGTTTTTAAAATTATTTAATGGATAATTTGGAGTTTGTTGCTGCATAGATATATAAAATTATGATTCAAAAGAATACACTTATTTTTCTGACATACAGATCTTTTTCAAGAATAATTATGATCTGAATATTTAAGACTTTGGCTAAAATGTTTATAAAGTGGAAATTTTACCAAATACTTTTTCAGATCTCAATCCAATGACTTTAACTTTTAAAATAAAAAATTTAGGTGGAGATTGAATGGGATATTGTCACAGAAAGAAATGATATGAAGGATTGTAAAAAAAAGTTAAAGGAATTTTTTGAGAATAATCTTAATAAAAGTACAGAAATAAGGATGGTTTGGGATGCAATTGAAGCTTTTCTTTTTGAGGGAATAATTTGTACTCAAGAGTGAATTTAAGACGAGAAAGAAAATGCAAAATGATTTTGGATGAGATTTAAAAAAGGAAGAAGAATCTTAAAAATCCCCAGGGATGACTCACTAAATTAAGTTTTTACAGAGGCAACTGCAATCCATATTAACAGTGAGAGAGGTAAAAATAAAGATGAACTACATAAAACAAGAAATGAATTTGCAAATAAACAAATTGCAAAAAGAAAAAAAAAGTGCTATTGAACTTACCAGAAAGAAATATACACTGCAATAATAGATACCGTATTTCCCCATGTATAAGCACCCCCTTTGTATAAGCCACCCCCCCAATTTTTGGACAGTGAAGTTTTGAAAAAAATATTTTATTAGAGAAACAAGTTATGAAGAAAGAAAATTTACAAAGAAACAAAATTCGACGTCTAGATCTACAACTTCGGTCATGACGCCGAAAGCGGTGCGGGCGACGCTAGCAATCTACGCATCGGAACGAGAGTAGGAACGAAGCATTCAGGCCGATGCCTAGCGTATGCATTTCTATCGCGTACTCGCACTCGTAATCGTATCATCACGTACAATTTTTACAAAAAGTATAGCATACTGCTGGAAAACCAGTTTATTCCTACTTTATTATTTTATGCATTTTTCACGTATAAAAAGTGTACCTGCTTTGTATATGCCACCCCCCTACTTTTGGGGCTTGAAAATTTTGGAAAAAAGGGGTGGCTTATACATGGGGAAATACGGTAATGTAAATATGCAAAAAGTGTTTCATTCTGTTATACTGCTTATGTATACAAAGGCCAATAAATTTCCTCAGAAAAAGTGGGTGATATCTGCAGGAAGGATTTACTATAGTTCACAAAGAATCAGAGATCAATTTTGAATTGACCTTTAACACTAAAGAAATTGTGAAACTGCCAGATGGGTTGCTAACCCCTTATAAAAAATGTTTTGAGAGTTAGGGTGAGGATAGGCTGTTACAGCTTTTACAACAAATATGAATATTATCCTATAGAATAGAAAGATTCATGGTAGTTGGAAAGAAGCTAATATAATATTAATACCTAAAGAGGGACAAGATTTGATTTAATAAGAAACTATTTACAAGGCAGTCTCTGAGATTTGGACACAATTGAATAGAATAAGAAGAAAGGCTAATATCTTTTATTAAAATAATGTTTATTATATAAACTGTTTCTTATGACTTTGGATGATAGGTTGAAGATAAGTTTACAGGATTTTATTCATGAATATCAATACTTTTTTTAAACTTAAAAGACTACTATAAGTAAATAGAAATGATTTGATTATTTTGAAATAACTGTAGAAACATAATGAAAAACAAGGAGCATTGAATTTGATATTCTTAGATGTAGAGAAGGTCTTTGACAATTTGAATTTGATCCCCCCCACCAGGTAGTCCCTGAGTAATTCCCTGTTAGCAATTGTTTATATTTATGACTATGCTAACGAAGTAGCTTTATGACCAGTTCTTGAACTTTAGGCCATTGCAGGCTCCAAACCATTTGCCATATGATCACCATTTGCAAACCTCACAGACAGCTTATATCACTTAATTGCAGTCATTAAGTGAGTCTTAATTGCAGTCATTTAGTGAGAACTATCTGTATCCACCAACCATGTGAGAATATGCCACAGCTTCCTGGGGATAAAATTGTATATACTATACTGTTTCTAGGCTCCAGTTGTTATAAAAGATAAATTAGAAATATTCTCCATATTGAAGAGAAGGAATGGAAGAAGTAAAAGCAGAAGCTGAAACAACCATCTCTCCAGAGTAGAATAAACGAGTCCTGAGATCTCTTCTAATGTGATATTGTGATCTCACGAGCTATGTTTGCAACTTTTCCAAATATAACTTACAATTATATTTTAACTACAATTTCCAAAGAGATCATGGGAGAGTGTTTTCAAGCCTTTGGGAACTGCAGGGACAAGGGCAATCCATGCCAACAGCTTCTAATACCTTTTATCTCCCCTGGCTTTTTTCATTGCCAAGGCGAAGCTTCATCTTAGTTGCTAATTGGTTTAGGAACTTCAAGATGAAGGAACTATTGCTCCATACTTGCAAGGGGACTGGATTTTATGTAGTTTTTGAATTCTTCACTTCCAGTATCCCTTGGACAAATTAGAAAGACCAATCTGAGTCACAGGTGTAGCATTGTTGTAAGAGAGAATCTGAAAAAAAAATCCAGGTTGCCTCAGAAGACTTTATAGGTTCATGGCTGCAATGAAATTATGGCTTAGCGTAAATGCATACTGTATGAGAAAAAAAACATAATTAAGTAAATCTGTGTAGTCCTTGGTGGTCTCTGAACTGAGTTATTTGTCTCATTATATTACTTAATTTAGTAATAAAATAATGTAAGCAAACACCAAGCTCAGAGAGTACCGAGGACTCCACAGGTCATTCTGAGCTTCAGATATATCCTTCTGTTGAGTAAATCCTGGTTAGCGTAATACAATGGTGAACATAGCTATGTTACTGTCTTCCTCCCTGTATCCGAAAGGTGAGCATTAGAATATAATAACTAGAATTCATATTCCTTTAGTAGCTTTATAAGAGAGGGAAAATTGGCAGGCCAAATATTGAATGAACTGTGATGACCATATCATGCTAAGCCATAAATCAGACTGACAATTGACATTGGCTGGGTTTGTATAGTTTGAACTGTAGAAAAAAATAATTCATCTATGAGTGCACTATGGGAGTACTATTATGAATGAAAATGATAATTGGAGCCCATAGATTAAATAGAATGAGTCTCGTTATTCTGTTATGACTTTGATACCACTTAAAAATGTTTTAACTTATAGGAGGTGGTTATGGTTATTCCCAAAGACTTTTTCATGAGATTATGATAGCAAGAACTAAAACAAATGGTTCAGCTTTGTATTTTAACACCCTTGATAAGGGAGGGAAGCAATATGATGGAAGAGAGGGATACCCAGGGCTTCGATCAGCCTTGCTCAAGGTGCCTTCTCCAGCTTGAAAAGCCAGAAATAAATGGGCAGATTATTAAGGGAATTGTACATTTTATCTTGAGGAAGAGTGGAGTGAGATTGCTTTGTTACTAAAGCCCAACACACAGGGGTAGGATTCAAATTTTTTAACAACCGCTTCTGTGGGCGTGGTTAGTTGGTGGGTGTGGCTTGGCAGTCATGTGACTGACTGGGTATGGCCAACTCAATATCACTCACATCGAGGCACGCAGCTCCTTGCCTGGCCTCTCAAGACTGTGGGGATGCTGCAACAGTCATAAGTGTGAAAAATAGTCATAAATCACTTTTTTCAGTGCCATTGTAACTTTGAATGATCATTCCATATAAGCAAAGGAAGAGAAAAAAAAACTCCAGAGATGTTCCTGAGACAGGAAGTCTAATCCTGCCAAGAATGTAACAAGAATTAATGGAGAGACAGTTTCTGTAAGCAAAACCAGAATGTTTCCTTCCTGCCTTCCTTACAGGATTAGGCCAGCAATTTCTTCTGACAACCGGTTCTCCAAACTGCTTAGAATGTTAGCAACTGGTTTTAGCGAATAGGTGTGAACTGGTAGAATCCCACCCTTGCCAACACATTCTGAAGAATCTCCCTGTCCACCCCCACCCCACATCCTGCAGGAGGGAACACCTGAGCAACCACTATGTTATTCTTGATTTTCTCTCCACACATCATTTCCTTGGCCTTCTGGGAGAATGTGTGGCTTGTGTCATGGGACTTCAAGGCTCACACACTGCACAAACTTTGTTTCAGAGAAGCATCCTTTCTTATAAGAAACCAGATTCAAAGCTCTGCAGAGAAATTGCACTTTCTGTCTCTTTCTAGTCTGTTCACCTATCAAAACACTAAGTAAAAAAATGCTTTCTCTACTCCCACAGTTTCCTGTCCGTATAAAGGAAAGCATGAGTCAAACCTGAAATGTGTGATGTTTAACCACAGTTTTAACCTGCTGTGTCATGTGAACCAGCGGAAATAATTTTTAAGTTAGTTTTATTAAAGAAAATACATCGTATTAAGAACGCAATTATGTAGATTTTTTTAAAAAACCCAGTTCAACTAATGGTATAATGACTTAAAACACATACAAGAAGTCCTTGTAGGAAATGACCAAATTGAATCTGAAGGAGAGGTCAAACATGTCATCAGTCATGAGTCTCTTTGCATCCACAAATGATCTAAATCCATCCTACCCTGAATTCCTATAATTCTTTATCTAGTGCCATTTGCTTTGACCATTAGTGGTTTCAAATTCTTGTAGACAGCTTAAATTTGCAATAAAAATCTTTACACTCATTTGAGTGTACACTCCTGATTTCTCTGATGCTTGACATTAATCTGAACTACCCTCTTCATCAAAATTTTTCACAGATTCTGGAATACCCAATTTGTGGCTTCATATTCCAGAGCTGCAGCAATAGTGGATGAGCCAGACCTTTGCTCTACCACTGTGTTGGTGAACCTGTGGCACACATGCTACTGGTGGCACACAGACCCCTCTCTGTGGGCAAGCACGCCATTGCCCCAGCTCAGCTCCACTATGCACACATGTACACCTCCCACTGGCCAGCTGGTCTCTGGGCTTCTGCTGTGCATGGGCAGGGGTGGGGTGCATGCACAGGGCAGGGCACATACACGGGATGCACATGCGCACTTTCGACACTTGATGCCAAAAAGGTTCACCATCACTGCTCTATCAGCAAACGCCAAGACAGCATTGAAGATGAAATCAAGAATCTTGCAGCCAATATTCAACAAATGATTCAACAAATGAAGTCCTGACCCAACAATGGATTCCTTTGCAACTACCTGCTCCAACTGCCCAGGCACAACTGCCAGTTCTTGCCATGCTCATCTCCAAGACTCCCAGTTGCATATGGCAGAGATTCACTGGAGAGTCTGATAAGGTGAGAACATTCCTAGCCCAGTGCAATGTGTTCATTGGTACCCGACCTAGTGAGTTTCTAACCGACAGATCAAGAATCTCCTTCATCCTTAGTCTTTTAATCAACTCTACTGCCAAATGGGGGTTTCCATTCATTGAAACCAATGACCCTGTTCTGGATAGTTTCCTAAACTTCCTCACTAGGTTTAGAGAACAGTGGAGACCCTATTCAGATAGAAACTGCTGAACAATGCATCTTCTCCCAACTGTCTACAAGACCTCTACCCAGCCATTATAGCAGTTGAATCTCGCAGAACATAGAACATTTTTCAGCAGCCTCAGCCATTCACTTCCAAAGCAGACTCCTCTTGTCACTACCCATAGCCTCAAAGGCCCCCTTGAATTTGGATGCCGAAGACCACTGCAAAGAGACAAGCCCTAGGAGCATAAGAATGGCAACAGCACAGAAAGATCAACATTTGTTTCTATTGCAGAGAGCCTGGCCACATGGTCAAGAATTGCCCTCCTAACGTCCCAGAAGAGGCAATGTCTCCATTACTCACAGTTTCTTTGATAAGCCCCAAAGTCAAGGGAATGAGAAATCCCCCCATGAGTTCACTGGGGGAAGAGCAGTCCAGTGTTGGGGTTCAATTTTTTTTACTACCGGTTCTGTGGATGTGGCTTGGTGTGCGTGGCAGGGGAAGGATACTGTAAAATCTCCAATCAGAGGCGGTATTTGCCAGTTCTCCGAACAACTCAAAATGTCCACTACCGGTGCTCCAGAACTGGACAGAACCTGCTGAATACCACCTCTGAAAGGCATCCAAGTACTGAGTGGGACTCAATTATCTTCGTGCTAAGGTACATTAATAAAATTTGATTCTATAATGACACTCCCCAATGCTCAGGAAACTCCATCCCTGTTTTGATAGATTTTGGGGCAATTTCCAAGATCATAACCCCAGTCACAGTCTCTAGAAGATGCCCACAGTTCCTCTGAAGTCTTTATTGCCAGTGATAACTATTGACAGTTGAATTTGAAAAGCAGCCCCCCATTACTCACAGTAGTGCCTTTGAAATTAACAGTAAATCACCATCCTGAAGAGTTAACCCTTTTTGTAGATGACCACATCAATCGTAGTTTGGGAACTGCTTGGTTACAACACCATGACCCCCACTACTAAGTGAAAAATTGGGCTATTGCTTTTGATAGTCCTGAATGGCTTTCTCACTGCAATCGGCCTTCTGAAACCTCCCACCAGTCCCTCCTCCCAAAAGTTAAGGTTCCCAATCTGCCAAGGAAATATGCTGTCTTTGCTGATCTTTTTGGGGAGGAAGAAACCTAAGTCATCCCATGCACGGAGACTGTGATTGTACCATAAACATGGTCCTCAGCACCAAAATACTGCGAAGCGACAATACCAAATATCTACAACAGAAGTAAAAACTTTAAAACAATACTTGGACACTTATTTGTATAAGATCTCCCACCGTCTTCATACTCAAGAAGCAAGACCTCAGAACCCCCCCCAAATGAGAGCTGTCCATAATTTCAAAGCTTTGGATTCACTCATAGTAAAAGACCATTATCCATTGCCATTAATTCCAGACCTATTAGGTAGACTGCAGAAAGCAACCATTTTTAGGAAACTGTGCCTCCACAATGCTTACAACCCCATTAGGTTCAAAGAAGGCCATGAATATTTAACTGCCTTTGACATTCAGCTGTCCCAGGGGTGGCTTACTTCTTAGAGGAGCAACTTGCAGCCCAAGATCTTTTAAAACAGCAACTCAACCAAGTGAAATAGCCTTACAAGAAGGCAGCAGGTGTCCATGGGCAGGAACGGCCTCCCATAGTAATAGGAGACAAAGTTTGGCTCTCTACTAAGTTCTTGGCCACTTCAAGCTCTTCCAAGAAGCTAGATGTTAAACTTGTGGAACCATTCGAAGTTGTCCAATAAATCAACCTTAGTGCATCCAGTGTTTCACCTAACATTATTTTCCAAAAATATTTCCCCAAGCACAATATAACCCCAGTGCTATCCTCCACTACCAGTCATAGTTGAGGGAGAACCAGAAAATGAGTCTGAAGAAATCCTAGACTCTAGAAAAAGAGGCAAAGGTATCTAGTACTTGATTAATTGGAAAGGCTACCCAATTGCAGATAGCTCCTGAGAAAATGCATGGCCTTCCACATTTGGTCTTCAATTGCCAGGAAGGCGAGGAGAGGGAACCTCTAAGGATGTAATGTATTACAAGAACCACCATCTGACTCACCAGCTGCTTCAGAGGAAGGGGAGGTGGATTCCTGTGAGACCACCTCCCTTCTGCCCTTGTCAAGTTTCTAGGAAAACTCAGACTTTGAAGACACAATTCAGGAAGGAGAAAGCAGCACAGAAAAACTCATGAAAGAGAAGGGGGAGCAAGATGGAGGGATGGAAATGACCAGGCTGAGCACAGGGGAAGGGTCAAATACATCATCAGTCCCTTTGTGTCCATAAAAGTTCTAAGTCCAGCCCACCCTGATTCTTATCTATTGCCTATTTGCCTATTTACATATTCATTTGAACTGCCTGGATCTCCTGATTTCCCTGGTGCTTGACAGTCCCTGATTACAACCATTCATTCAATCACCATTCAAAGTTATGGTAGCACTGAATAAAAGAACTTGAGCCATTCTCAAAGTTACAGCAGTGTCCCTGTTATCATGTAATTGAAAGTTGGGTGCCTAGCAGCTCAACAAACTTCCAATCACAGGAATGCTTCAACTCCCCCACCCACCTAATTTATCCCTTCTATGTCCTTTTGGCCTCCTGCCACTCATATTTATAGTAAACAATTAATCTGATTGAAAGACTCAGTTTTATTTTACAAATTTTCTTATCTGCTTCTGATAATAACCTTATCTATAAACCATTTATTCCATAGATAACATCCCACAGTCTCTTAAAATGATTCTTAACTTTACCATCATAAATACTTAATCTTATTTCATGTGTAGATTTTAAAAGAAGATCTGCAAAGCATGTAATGATGTATCATGTATCTATAGAAATGTCCTCTAATGTCTTTTAAGATCTTGTAATGTCTTTTAAGATCTGACAATCACTGTTCTTGCTGCAGAAAATGTGTTGTGATAACTCAGTGATCTATTGGAGAAAAGGAATAATTTATAAAATATTATTTGTAGATTTTCACTTTTCTGTTTTCTTTTTTTGCTTGATAATCATACCTCAACTGCCTGGTCCCTAAGATGTTATCCTAAGATTTGGACATCTAAAGTTAAGTTAAATAAATAATTAAAAAATAAAAAATAAATAATTTTAGTATCTATTAATCATTGTAGGTTGACTTTTTATCATTGCATTGAAATTGGTTTAAATGATTTGACAGTCTATAATTTTGTTCATGCAATTCTGAACCACAGAATTGGTATAACCTACAGCCCATACAGCAGAATGAATAATCTTTATTAAGAGCTATATTTAATCAAATGTTATATATTTCAAAATAATACATTTTAATGATTTAGACCTAATATTAATTTTCACATTCAATGAATTCATTATTGCCAAAACAAATATTTTCTTTAGTTGTTAAGAAATATGATAGCTAATGCCAAAACAACCATGAAGTTTAAGCTAATTACATTTGTACATTTTATTTTTTCGTAGTGGAATTCAGTGTAATCTTTTTCTTTAGAAGTCTCTTAATTGGAACAGGCATCTCATATTATTAATATATTACTTCTAACTCTACCATTAGGAATTATTAGCTGGAGATTATTAATAGATCCAAATTAATATGTTTCATAATACAGCCAAAGGTTGACTGTACAAGAAAAGTTTTAGAAGAAGTCCTTTTGAAAATATATGAACCCAGAAGCCAATTTTTAAATTGAGATGGTGCGATCTAGTATGACAAAATACAAAGTACAAAATAAATATGCAAATTCTGGTAATACTGTTTATTTTTACTCCTGCTTTTTCTGCTTTATATTGTAAGATAGTGAAATTTAGTAAGAGACTAAACCTGTGTCATGATCCACAGTTTATGAGTGCTTACATTGGGTATCAGAAAAAATAGATAAGGCACATTTGTGTTACGATATTAGTGTACAAGTTATCATTAATTCTGAATTCCAAATAAAGACAGGCAGAATCCACGGGAACCAAATTACTCAGGTAGGGATCCTCTGTGTGTCCGTTCCTGACTCTATAAATAAATCAAATAAAATTTTAAAGAAATTATAGTGTTGGAAGAAGTATCCATCTGGATACTTCTTCCAAGCTGGTAGAAAAGCACTGGAGACAAAATGGAGGCTGGAGGCTGATTGAAAAGAGGGTCCATTTATTGATGAACAGAACCACATGTTTGTAGTTCTGGTGCAGCTGACCACATGGAGTTGAGAGTGGGGGGTATTTATACCTTCTCTTGGGTTTTGCGCTTGAACTTCCTGTTCAAGAGAACATGTATTCTATGGGCTGTTCCAGACTCCCATGGGCCCTGTAGAAATCTGAGGAGTTTGAAATGCTGGGAGTGGTGCAACTGAGATGATGCAATGAAGGGGCTTTGGGCAATTCCTATTGTGGCTGAGGGCTAATCCTACCTTTGTTGGATCTTTGGTGAGGGTATTTGCTTATGAATAGAGTTAGCCATCTCTTTATCCCTTAAGTGCTGACATCTGCTAAGCCCTATTGAAAAAGGTGGGGACTGCTTTCCAAGAGCGTGTTTCTCCATTTCTCATCCAGGGAAACATAATATTCTTCCTTTTTAATATTTCTCAAAATATTTCATTCTTCTAGGAGAGGAGTGCATGCTAACTTTCTACGATAGTTTTCTGTCCATTACACTTGGTATCAGCTGTCCATGACAGCTGCTTGTGTGATGGTAGTCCTAATTTTCACAAGATATTCAAGATGCTGGAATCTTTCTGAGGTTCCATCCTTCTATCCTTCTGAAATTGTAAAACGAGGGCCCAGATTGTTGGGGGCATTATGCTGACTTTGTAAACTGCTTAGAAAGGTTTGTAAAGCACTGTGAAGCGGTATATAAGTCTAAGTGCTATTGCTATTAACTGCAAGGAAACAGTGGAACACAGTTATGGAACTCACTATTTAAATTTGAAAGTCCCTGACCTTAAGAAATGGTCCTTTATATTTGCAAAGCTTTACAGCTAATCTGAAGTGAGAGTAAGAACTATGCTTCCTGCATTTCAGAAATAAATCACATCTATTTCTTTAATCCACTTCTTTAATGCCAATCTCACAACTGCCCTGTTTCCAAAAACCTCATAGGTTATAACTTCAGAAAATTGGGGCTTCGGGCACCTGTGAAGTTCCATCTCTCTGAAAAAGTATCAATATCTCAGTCTCAGAAAAGTTAACAATCTAAAAAAAATGGCACTAGCAAAAAATCTGCACGCAACAATAGATATTGTTAAGTGTCTATGTATCTACAATCTGTCTATCTGCCACCTATCCATCCATCTTTCTATCTATCTATCTATCTATCTATCTATCTATCTATCTATCTATCTAATCTATATGTATCTATCTATCCCTAAGCAAATTTCAAGTAGTAAGAATTCATGCAAAACAATACATTCCTCAGGCCATTGATTTGCTTGGCTCTGCTCTTTTGTAAGATCTTTGGGGGGAAATTTCTCTCCCTTGGGTGGGATTTATTTATTTAACATTTATTATTGTTCAGAGCCTTCAAAGGCAAGCCTCCATCATGACAGTTTATTTGGATGCCTCTTAGGATGATTAACCCTGGAGCACAAAAAATTGGAAAAGGAGCTATATGAATCTCCATTTTTCTTCCTTTCTCTTATTCAAAATCACAGCTTCCATCCATCACCCTTCCCATTCTTAATGTGAGAAAACAGAACGTGTTTCTCCTATTATCACCTTCTAGGTGATGATGAGCCTCTAAGGGACAGCAGGAAAGTAGAAGAAGAGAACAGAGTAGGAGGCACAGCCCAGATCCACTGCAGGAGACAGCACACCCTCCTTGTCACAACGCATCATAGACTTGATACTCAACTAGAGTGCTAAGCCTCCTTTAAGCACCAGTAGGCCAGAGGGATATTAGAAGATGGGTCTTGGTTCATCTAGCAAAAGAAAACATTAAATTGTTCAGTTTGCATCTGAGAGGGGGAAGAAAGCAATGTAGGCTAATGAGATGAAATGAAAAGAAAACTCCTTCCCTGAGATGAAATGGAACTCAACCAAGCTAATCAGGAGATGCTGAAAAAAGACAACAGGAAGTATTTAATATTAGCGTGTTGAAGATTTTCATGAAGAAAATTTCTGAGGCATCTCTTGTACAATCCTCACTGAGTTATGCAAGGTTATGTTCCCCTGGGGACATATTAGTATATTTGGATTGACTATCCCTAGCTTAGCGTTGTATAGGCTGAAATTTCACAATTACCACTGAGGAATGCTTAATTTCACTGAGAAAAGTCTGCTGATCTACAATACTCAAGTAGTTCCATTAATGGATTCCCAACTGACCAATGCCACTTAGTCTTTGGGAGAAGGATGTAGTTCCCAAACTTCTGAGCAAAAGCATTCTAGTAGGACATTCTGAGTGTGGTAATCCCAACACATTTGAAAACTTTTTGGCTGGGAAAAGCTATCTAAGGAAAATGATCCCCTTTCTCTGTTTTAATACTGCCTGCTTCTGCATCTGGTTCAGCCATGACTCTAACATTTTGAATTCAGACTAACCAAGATGATAAGGAATCTGTAGGGAATATCCAGATTTTACAGGGAATGATGGAAGATTTGAAATATGTTTAACATGCAGAAAAGACAATAGATATACATGTCTTCAAGTATCAAAAGGAATGCATGTAGAACACTAGACAGAATTTTTCAGAATTCCACAAGTTAGGATAAGACACAATTTAAATGATAAAGAACCAGATTTCAGCAGGATATCAAGAAGCATTTCCTAATGCTAAGAGTTTTTCAACAATGGAACAGATGGCTTCAGAAGTTGGTGGCCCATCCTTTGCTGCAAATATTTGCCCAGAAGCTGGAAAATGACCTGACAGAGATTCTTTAGCAGTGGACTGATGCATAGGGACATAGGTTGAACTACATGATTTTCAATCTTTATATTCTAATCCAGTGGTTCCCAAATTTTTCAGTCCACCACCCCCTTGGTGCTACAAACTCATCCTCGGTACTGGGATTCAAATTTCTGTGGGTGTGCCTAATTTGAGGGTGTGGTTTGCTGATAATGTGAGTGGATGGGCGTGGCTTGCTGGCTGGGCATGGCTTGGTGGTCATATGACTGGGTAGGTGTGGTTTGGTGGTCATGTGACTGGGTTGGCATGGCCAGGTGACTGGCAAAACAAATACAAGTGGTCCTCACTTCATGGCCGGTTGTTTAGCAAGTGTTCTAATTTATGACTAGTCTCCCCAGACCTGTTTTTTGGAGTTTTGACAGCCATGCACACACATACACACACACACACACACACACACACACACACACACACACACTCCCTTCTTACCCTGTTGGAGCAGGTCATTGGACTAGAATCGGAAAAGCATCTCTGATTAGCTTCTAGTAATGAATAGAATCTAATCAGAGATGCTTTGCCTATTCTTGCTGTTTGTTTTATTTGTATTTCTTTATTTTATGTTGCTGAATTGCATTGACATGTGTGTCTCTTCCTGTGCACAGCCCAGAAGCTTTTGTGATTCTTTGCAGCAAAAATTACCGACCTCTGGCTTCGCTCTACTTTTCAAACATGCCACCACTGCCATGTTCTGGGTGCCGGCCCCGCAGGTCCACCCCATTGAGCCCACTGCACCGGAGGGACCTGCCCAAGCAAGTCCAAGTGGAGTGGCAGGGAAAGGGTGCAAGCCATTTCCCACACACCCATGCCCCCTAACCCCAATTCCACCTCCATGCATGTCCACCCCTTGCCAAGCTACAGAAGGCTGCCGGGGGGGTCCCAGAGCCGGAGTGAGTGGGTGGGTGGATGGGTGGGTGCAGAAGACTCCTTAAACCGGATTGCAACCAAGGAAAGGGTACAAGCCTGTTCCATTTTCCCTCCACCCACCTATCTTCTCCCCAATTTTCCTGACTTGGGGGGAAAAAACCAGCGCTGTTTCCCCCCCTGCCGTCGGTCCATTCTTGTGCATGCACCTGTGCTCTCCCACTCACCCACCCACTTTGCACTGACAGGGCATCCTTCCCCCGCCTCCCCCTTTCACTCTCGCCCTTCACCGCACAGGCACCCTCCTTCCTTCGCTGCACCTGCTCCAGGCTGGCAGAGGCGCAGCACCACCGGCCCTGCCATGCATCTGTCCTGTTAATCCTGGTGCCAGTGGTAAAGGAAGAGGGAGGTCCCACTGCAAAAATGCGGCTCGGTCCTCCCAGCATCCAGAATTGCAAAGATGCTGCTGCACGGGCGGGCTAACCAGTTGCTTTCCCAGCCACCACTTTGCACCAGCCACCCCTCTCCACTGCCACCTCCTTTGCCACTTCCTCTGCCATCCAATGCCCCAGCCAGCAAGGCAGATCTGGCTGGCTGCAGCAAGGAGGAGCTGGTGTGCTGCTTGCACTGGAAGGAGGCCGAGAAGCTGGCAGCACTGGTGCAATGCTGCCGGCTGATCCAGGGTGTGAACTGGCAGCTGCAGGAGCATCTGCGTGAGGTCTGCAAGCTGAAAGCTGTTAATGGGAGGCTGCAGGTGGAGAACTGTGAGCTGCATGACTTCTGCTGCTTCCTGGATGAGGACCTGCTAAAAGTCAAATGCCTGGCCCACCACTGGCAGCTCTTTGGGAATCATGCAGTGCAAGTCCTGTATGACGAGGTGGCCAGCTGCCTGCACAAGCTGGCTGGCTTGGAAGGGCTGCTCACCCCATTGAGTCCCTTGCACCGCTCTGGTGCAACAGTCAATGGGGTGAGCCTGCAGGGCTGGCACCTCAAACGTGGCAGTGGCGGCAAGTTGGGAAAGTACTCTGGCTTTGCTCTACTGCCACGTTTGAGGTGCTGGCCCTGTAGGCACATTGGGAAAGTAGAGCAAAGCCAGTGTGGCTTTGCTCTACTTTTCAAACATGCCACCACTGCTGCGTTCGAGGCACCAGTCCCGTAGGTCCACTCCATTGAGCCCGCTGCACCAGAGGGACTTGCCCAAGCAAGTCCAAGCAGAGCGGTGCACCAAGTCAATGGAGTGAGCCTGAGAGAGGTAAAGAGAGAGAGAACCGATAGAATCCCACCCCTGAATTGCACTCTGTGAGGGGCCCATCTCCAGCATCCCCCTGCTGCCTCTTAGCACCCCCCTATGGCATCCCACCACCCCCAGGGGGCAGTACTACTCACTTTGGGAACAACTGTTCTAATCTAGGGCATTTCCTTGTCTTTTTCTGCTGATGGTAGATGTTTGCTGGCCTTTTAACTATAGAAGCACCTTGTGACTAGGATATTGAAGTATTTTGGAAGCAGGATACCACCTTAGTTGTGACAAATTGTGCCAGGGGTCTTTTTGACTTCCCTATTCCCAGTAACTGAACTAAGATCAATTTCTTTCAGATCACCAAAATTCAGCCTTAATCCTCAACTCCAGTAACTAATGCCTTATTGCATATCCTGACAAAACTTCAACCTGTGCCAAAGATTAAAGGCTAGTGGCCCCAAATTAAATATGTAGGCAGGCAGGCTTGAGTCTGACATCAATATCAGTCTCTCCCAGATCAGTGGCAACAGTCATGACAATGACACAGCTTTGGGGCAATGGCACATTTGGACCTTCTTTAGTTTAGATAAACTGTTCTAGTGTGTGTTTGTGTTTAAATACTCAAGACATGAAGCGTGTGGAAGGGCTGCAAGGCAAGTGATCTCTCCGTCAGGAGCTGACAGAAGTGAACTTCCCATGACATTACTATATATGACTCTTCTCCCCCCTTGGATCTCCCATCCTCCTTTTTCTTCTCTGCTGCAGACCGTGCCTTAGCAAACCCAGCCAAGGGGGCACAACTCAGCTGCCAGAATTGATCAATGTTGGGGGTAATATTTTCCAAAGCGGTAAGTGGGGTTAAATTTGGGGTCATAAATATCACACATCAAAGGATGTTTGCTTCTCAGTCCAGCCTCTTTCCCTCAACCCCACTCATCCTGCAAATTTCTAG
Source organism: Pseudonaja textilis (assembly GCF_049901715.1). Lineage (NCBI taxonomy): Eukaryota > Metazoa > Chordata > Lepidosauria > Squamata > Elapidae > Pseudonaja > Pseudonaja textilis. Next base: position 96,801,188 of record NC_142008.1, read on the forward strand.
TCTCCATTTCAGCTGCTGGCATTCTCTTCCTTACAGTTTTCCATCCTTGAATTGATCTGAGGCTTTTGGCCCCACAAACTTCACTCAGACTGGTTTGCACATGTCTTCTTCTCTGGTTGAAGGCCAGTGACTCTGGGAACGGAGCCAGGCCCTCTGGGAGCAAAGCAGCAAAGTCTTTGGTAATCACCAATGGGATATAAAATTGCCATACTGCCACCAGCTTCCTTTCTGGCAACTGGCTGCTGATTTTAATATCATTAGATCATTGGTGATGTCCAGCTACTTTTTATCACAATTTATCAGAAAACTAGAAAGAGCAGAAAAGATCATTTCCAAAGAGGAAATTAAGCTCATTTCTTTGTTATGAAATGGGAATGGAATAGCTTTATTTTTTAATAAGATATATTAATCTACTTAGAATAGAATAACAGAGTTGAAAGGGACCTTGGAGGCCTTCTAGCCCAACCCCTTACTTAGGCAGGAAACTCTACACCACTTCAGACAAATAATTATCTGATCTCTTCTTAAAAACTTCCAGTGTTGGAGCATTTACAACTTCTTCAGTGAAACCTGATTTGTTCTTCAGCGCAACCTGATTGTCTCCCCAAAGTCCTATGTTTGATAAACAATTTGGTTTTTAGAGCAAAGAATTTAGATTAGCACTGGGGAATTCCATTTTATTCTGTTGATTTTGTATTTTTACATTTTGTTACCAATTTTGCTGATTGATATTAACCCAGCTGAGATCTGCCAGCCTAACCTATTTTACAGAGTGGCTGTGAAGATAACATTGAAGAGAAAGTATTACATATTTTATTACTTGCAGATCTGGTATCTTTCCATCATATAACTGGGTTTTATCTTATTGTTATATTTTGCTTTCAACAACCAAGTGTAGGATAACAGTGGTGCTACCAAATTGCAAATAAATTATTTTGTTTATCCTTTCACCTTATTTGAAATGTTGGTTTTTGCTATCACCATAATATCACCATAAGTCTATGGTTACAACCTTGCCTTTCTCAAGCTTTGCTGGGTCAAGAGTATCGTAACCGCTGCAATTTAAAATAGGGTTATCTCCTTATGTATCAAAAACAGGTAGTAAACTGTGCTTGGTTAATCCAGTACTATGGTAGAGAAGGCTGCTTACAAAAAATTGTAGACCCCTGTGCTGCCTTCTTCCCCTCCTATGTGAGCCTTCTCACAAAACTTCAACACAGCACAGTTTCTAATAGAGTCACAACCTTGAAACAGTTGTGGGAGGACACATGTGTTTTGGAAACTCCAGCAAACTGAGTAAGAGAGCCAAATAAAAAGAGGTACTTTTCATTCAAAGGGATTAAACAGACCTGAGGAAAAGAGGCACAGCAAAAATAGGGGCTTAGCAAGGAAAGGTGCAAGTATTAAAAACACAACGTGCAAAGTCGCAAGTATTCTATAAATTGTTGGAAGAAATATCAATCTGGTTCCAAGTGGGGAGAAAGACACTGGAAACATGGAAGCTGATTGGAAAGATGGTTTAATGGTGAAGCAAAACCACCAAGCACATGTGATTCTGGGTAGGTAACCACATGGAGTGGAGAGTGAGGGTTATTTATACCCACTCTGGGCTTTGAACTTCCTGTTCCTGTGGCAAGAATGAGTATTCTCTTGGTTGCTGTAGGGGTCATAGTTGACTTTTTAGGTTGTCTGAGTTAAATTTGATTGAGCCTGGACTCTCTGAGATGATGTAATGAGGAGGCTTGTATCTTGAAAAGGTGTTGGACCATTCTTATTGTGCATTAATGGCTTTCCTGGTTCGGATCTTGAGTGAGGGCTGATCCTATCATTCTACCTAATTCTGCCTTTGTTCAAAATATCCTATCTTGAGTGGATTACCAAACCTGCATTTCTAAAAGCTGGCCTCAGCTTAGTATCTGCTTAGGGACAGGGAATTGTGACTCTGAGTTTCTGTTTCCCTTAAGATTTCTATTTCTCTTTTAAGGGAAATATAATATTCTGCCTGTTTAATATTTCCTAAAATATTTCATTCTTCTAGGAGGGGTGGGTGCTAACTTTCTACACCAGTAACAGAGAAGAAAAAAACAGGGGGGGGAATCCAGAAAGAAATTAAGGCAGAACCATGTTTGTAAGAAGAAAACTAATGTTGTACTGTTACAAAATAATGTAGTATTGAAAATAATAATTGAATAATAATATTGTAATTGTTATAGTAATAGTATTTATTGTAATATTATAGAAATAATAGAACTATACTATAAGATAGAGGCAATAGAAAACAGTTACATAAAGACTAGTAAATTTCATATTTCACTTTTGCATCTTGATTTTTAAAAAATAAAAAGCACCCCCCAATATAAAATTGCCACTTGTCCAGAGTCCAGTGTTTGTATGGATCTTTTGAGTATGGATCAATCTAATTGGGTTAAAAAAAACATGACAAGTATCTGTTGCATATAGGTGACAGTTCTTGAACATCTTTTTCCCAAAAAAGCTTTCACTGGTGGTCAGCTTTATTAAATATGGAAATAGATTGTACAATCTCACTGATATGTATGAAAACCTATAACATTTCTTTTTAAGAGTTTGTAATAAGAATGAATATGTATATTAAACAATCTATTTCAATTAAGTATAGTTGTGGTTCTTCTCATTTCTCTCAAAGAAATGGAAAATTCTAAAGGGTTATTTTCCTTCTGGAAGAGTATTGAATCTTCAACTGAGTTTACACTTCAGTTCATGAAACTTCTAAATTTTACATCAGCTCTATTAGCTTAGAATAACTTTTCTCTGACCAAAGTCATATTAATGCATTCACCTGGCTCATAATCTTCTGAATCAGACGAGATTAACCAAATTCTTCCCTATGTCCTGATGATAGGGCAGTTTCTGTTAGTTTTTACAATCTTAAATTTTTATTAATGAAAAACCTATAAGAACACAAATAATTTGTTGTGAGGAAGGGAATATGTTCCCCAAGGAAGCTTGTTCCCAAATTTAAACCCTTTGAAATGGTTTTGATTATTCAATAGCTAGAAACCAATTTTGCATATGTTAAAATGCGCTATTTCCTCACCATTGAAGCCTTTAAGATAATTTCATGAATAAATAATATACATATTAAAAACTAAATAAAATATTGGCAGTGAGGGAAAAAATTTTTTTTATGTCATTTAAAAAAAATACATTATACCATAATTCCAGTATATGTGTCAGCCTAAATGTCATAAAACAGAGAGCAAATTACCAAAAGAACAGCAAATTCTAGTTTATAGAGCTCACTATAGACAAAGAATGGCCCAGATGGTGGATGAAATGTGTGGGATTGCCAGAAAGATATTGAGGCCTAAATCTCAGTGCCCAAGCAAGGAATTCACAATTTCTGTCAGCTTGAAAAATTAGTACTTCATTTACTTGTTCCTTTTTAACAAGTGAAATGTTAGTTAAAACATGGATAAACTTTTTTCTTCTTCTGCATGCCAAGTTTTTTTATTAAGAAATTTTCAGACCCCTTTCATTTTTACTGGTCAGAATTCGACTGTTATTTCCTTTAAGAAAACATAAAGAGCTCAGGAGAGAATTTGGTGGTTTACCATTGAGGTTTAGTAGTACCATAATCTAGGTGGCTACGGGCAGGGGTGGGATTCAAATTTTTTAATAACCGGTTCTGTGGTCATGGCTTAGTTTGTGGGCATGGCTTGGTGGTCATGTGACTGGGTGGGCATGTCCAACTCAACATCACTCACATCAAGAGACACTTTTCCTCGACTGGCCTCTCGGAATGCTGCAATGGTCGTAAGTGTGAAAAATGGTCATAAGTCATTTTTTTCAGTGCCATTGTAACTTTGAATAGTCACTAAATGAACTGTTTTAAGTCAAGGATTACCTGTGCAAAAATACAAAAAGCTTATAAATACAAGTCATTAGATTAAAAATACCTGCAAGCCAGAGTTACAAATCAGGCAGGATGCCAGAGCACCTTGAGGAACTAAAATAGTTAAAATGCAATAATAACTATCAGCAACCAACTCTTGCTCATAAAGTGAAACTCTTTAGCAGAGAAGTCATTTAAGTTCTCCAGAAAGAGCACACCCAGGAGAAGCAATCCTTAGATCCATTTGTACCACTTAAAGACAACAGCTGGTCAGTCACCTCACAAGATATCCTAAGGAAATCATCCAGATTTAAGGAAAGATCACATGCCCCCCAGAAATGCAGTAAAAAATCAGTGCCAAACTTGCATCCTGCTCTTGAAAGTACACCCCAAAAACAGAGGTGGTATTCAGCAGGTTCTAACCAGTTCTGCAGAATCAGTAGCGGAAATTTTGAGTAGTTCAGAGAACTGGCAAATACCACCTCTGACTGGAGATTTTACAGTATCCTTCCCCTGCCACGCCCATCAAATCACACCCACAGAACCAGTAGTAAAAAAAATTGAATCCCACCCAAAAGGATAGTGCCAGATACCACTAAAGCAGTGAAGGAAGACCCCTTCCCCAGATAAATGAAGAAACTATGAGGCAGGGAAAAATTCAAACACAATACAAATAATTAAATCACAACAGTAACTTTTGCTTGTTAAACCAATTACCAGAACAAATAGACATTGGAACTAGCAGATTTCTCAACCAAGTTTCTTTTCAGGAACAGAGATTAATCTTTTTCCTTCCAAACAAATCTGAATAGGGAAAATTATCCCATCAATAAACACAGGATTAAACATCACCAAGCACAGAATTAAACTTCACCAAAACCAGTTTTAGACCAAAACTCAGAAAGGGTATGTAAACTCACGTTTGAATGTCAGTCTTTCTAGCTAGCCAAGAAGCTTTGCTGAATGCCACTCATCTTGGTTCCTTGTCATTAAAAGCTTCTTTCCAACAGCTCTGCTTCATTATTCAATTATTTCTTTAAAGTGCTAATCATTGCATCCTAGCTGAAAGTATTTCCTCCCAACAGCAGTATAAAAAGCTTAAAACAACCCTTCTCCTTTAAGAAAGTCAAACAAAGTACCAGCAAAGGAGAAAAAAAACTCCAGAGAAACTCTGGAGACAGGAAGTCTAGTACTGCCAAGAATGTAATAAAGGTTAACAGAGAGGCAGCTTCTGTAAGCAACAACATCAAAATGTTTCCTTCCTGCCATCCTTATAGGATTAGCCCTGCAAAGTGGAAAAAAAGAAAAGGAGATTTCTTCCAACAATCGGTTCTCTGAACTGCTTAGAAAGTTAACAACAGGTTCTAGCAAATAAGTGAGAACTGGTAGAATGCCACCCTTGGCTATGAATGATGGATTAACCACTTCTGGATTAATCAAGATCATGACTTTAATTTAAAAGGGCACAATCCTCCAAACTACAAGACTTCAAGAACTATACCATCTCACACTCTAATTTTACTACAGCTATTTTATCAAGTTTGTTTGTTTACACTATTAGAATGCTGCCAAATCCAGCAGACTCACAGCTTATAGAAAATCTAAAATTGAGATCAATAGTAGTGACACCCACAATATTCTATCATTCATATGTATTTCACATGCATGAAGCAACTTACAGCATAAAACAAACACAAACAAAATAAAAAACTAGAAATATATTTTGGATAAAATCAGAACCTTAAAGCAGTACAACTCCCTATCTGAACAATAGTCACTGGTGATGTTGTGCCCATTATTTTGCAAGATAATTCTCTAGAATTTTATTAATATCTTTTGTAGTTCAAACATTTCAGATTTGTCTTGTTTTTCATTTAACACAGGAGCATTAATGAATATTTAAAAACCCTAGCCTTTCCCAGTATTTATATAAATGTCTTTTGGTGTAGAATTATATGAGTTAGAATGCTTTCTCTTTTCTTCAGGAGATTTTAACAACTTACTTGTGGGGATTTTATGTCAAATATATTTGCATCTTTTTCAGATTTGGTCTTTCCTGATCTGGAAGAGACTCCCGTATGGAGAGAATTTGTAGCAGCAAAAAATTAAAAAACTTCTTTTGGGATTGGCTGTTTGGAGCAGAACAGCAATATTTAAGAGATGCAACCTGAAAAACTAAATTACACTGTAACTCTTAAATAAGAGCACCCTCTCAGATAGGTTGGAGTTATTATAGCTGTTGGATTTGTCTATTTCTATCCACAGAATCATATTTTGACATAGCAGCTGTTTTTGATATTGTGAGCCCAGCCTGCATTACTGAACTTCACCCTCATTATAGCTGTCTTTAAAACTGTCTGTTATGACAAGCTCTAATGTTGGATGCTAAAACTGCCCCAAATTGGAAAAACTCGCATTAAATAGCACTGAAGAGTTATCCAGGAAATAATCTTGGTCTGATCTGAACCCCAAATATCTTTGATAATGATTTTGAGTCAAGGTTGGTTGTAGTGACAGTTTTTAATGGGACAGAATGGGACTCAGGTGGGAAGAGTGACCTATATGGGAGCCTTAATTGTGGCCCTTAAAGAAGATTGCCATGATTTTCAAGTACATTGAAGGTCCCCATCGTATCAGAAACATGGAAGCAAAGAACAACTATTTCTGCCCATGGAATGCAAATGAGGCCATCTTTTTTTTCTCTTTGGGCAGCAAAACTTTTTGCAAACCAGAAGATTTCAGAGTTTCTGATCTGACAAATTGTCACAATAATCACATGATACTGAACCGCAACTACTTCGGGTGAGCTAGCAGCAGAAAGAGATTGGTGGGTATATGAATGAATGAAGAGACTAAGGGTGTTTCCACATGGCAATCTTAAGCTGCTTTGTCTTCAGTGGTGCATATGAAATTGGTAAGAAAACACTATTCACATTATATCTTGAACAGCAATGCTGGCTAGATCTTCTATCAAAATGGTAATTACCATTGGCCTGGATAGATGAAATTTTCTGTTTTCTTTCCTGTCTTCTTCATGCACTATTGTGTTCCTTTCTGGAACTAGATACATGGTTCCTATTTATAGATCTTTCCCTTTAGTTATCTCTGTTGACTCTTCTAGTACTTGAATTTTTTTGAATTTCTTTGTTCTATGGAACAAATAAATTCAAAATTTTGGATATTATCTGCTTACATGAGAATTTTTCTGATTTACTGATATAAGAAAAAGAAGAAACCCTTTTCCTGGTTTGAACTAATTCAACAATCCACTGGTCCATCCAAAAGGAACTTACATTCAGTCCAGTCCACCATAGAATATTATCATTTTAGACAAACATTTAACTGTTTTACAGAAAACTAATAGACTGTGTTTGTTGTTCCTATCACTTAGGATTGAATGAGAAATTGGCAGAATTTTCATTCCAGTTCCAAAATATCCAAAGTTTTGAAATACTGTAAGGAAATGCCTGCATTGACTCAGTCAAATATTGTGGAAGTGAATAGTTTCAAGTGCCAAAAGGGTGCATGACTGCAAGTGTTCACTTTCCTCTCTGTTGTGGATCGAGGAAATGAGAGGCTTAGACCAGAGCATAGTTGGAACAAGCTTTATTCTAAGAATAAAGGGTCGTCGCGTCTGCTTGCTAACAGGCAGACTTGCCAGCGAACGACAACTGGCTCAACCCGACAGCCGGCTTTTATAGCCGACTGTCAAACGGAGCCAGCCAATGGGAGCTGCTGGTGCTCCCGCTTAAAGAACGGACCTGGTTGGGAACCCCAACCAGTCCCAAAGACATAACACCCATTCCCCCTAGATGGGAACACGTATAGTCCTTGAGATACGCCGGTGGTCTGTGTTGGCGACCGGAGCGACGTAGCTCCGGAGAGTCACTGGGCGACAACAAACCCGTGGGGCCCTGGTCAGAGTACGTAGGGGGGCGAGCTTGGCTCGATGCAGGATCTGGGACCCGGGGAAAGTCTCTGCCTTCAGGCTGGGTTGGAGAACAGTCTCTGCCCGAATGGCGAGTGACTTTGCTGGGGAGAAGTGGTGGCGTCTCCGGCTGGCAGTCCCGGTCTACTGCCTGCTCCCTCTGCTCTGTTGGAGGCAGCTGGTCTCTCTGGAAACTCTCGACTGGACCTTGGTAGGGAACTTGAGAGCTGTCCAGTGGAGACGGATCTGGGTTGGTCAGGCTGCTCCATCGTCTCCGCAGCTGGTCCAGGTGCCTCCGCCATACCCGACCGTCTTCTAGCTGGACCCGATAAGATCTCGGACCTGTGACAGCCACGACCTTCCCTGGCACCCACAGAGGATCCCCCGCGTAGTTCCTAGCAAATACTAGGTCCTGTAATGCGAAATCCCTGGCCAGACTGTCAGACCCCAAAGGGGTGTCTGGGCAGTAGTGGGGGTGTAGCCTGTCTAAAGTAGTCCTCAGGCGTCTCCCCATTAGCAGTTTTGCCGGGGATTTGTTCGTAACTGTGCACAGTGTGGTATGCTGGCTTAGGAGGAAACGAGACAGTTTAGAGTGCCAGTCCTCTTGGCCGAACCTGGCCAATGCCTCCTTAGCCGATCTGACTGCCCTCTCAGCCAACCCGTTGCTAGAAGGGTGAAAGGGGGCCGTGAGGACGTGTCTGATACCCAGATTGGTGACATACCTGCTAAATTCACTTGAAGTGAACTGGGGGCCATTGTCAGAGACCAGAGTGTCAGGAAGTCCATGAGTCACGAAAAAGCGAGTCAAGGCTTGGGCAACTGCTTGGGTGGTGGTTGTTGGGAGTAATGCCACATCTATCCACTTAGAGTACGAGTCCACGACCACCAAGAAAGTCTTGCCATGCATTGGCCCAGCCAGGTCGATGTGAAGCCTTGACCACGGGGCATTGGCACTTTCCCACCTGGTGGGTGTGGCGGCTGGCGGGGCTGCCCTGGATTCCTGACAGGGTCGACACGAGCTTACCCACTTGGCAATCTGGTCGTCCATCCCTGGCCACCAGACGTAACTGCAAGCCAACGCCTTCATCCGTACGATGCCCGGATGGCCCTCGTGCAGCACCTTCAGGATGGGTGTGCGAAGGGTGGTTGGGATGACGACTCTGGTACCCCACAACAGGCATCCCTGCAGCTTGGAAAGCTCCTGCTGGCGAGTTTTAAATGGGGTGAAATCAACTGAATAGTTAGTTTCCGGCCACCCCATCCCTACCCAGTCCAGAACCTGGGCGATTGTTTTGTCCGCTTTTGAATGAGCCGCGATGTCATCGGCAGTCACTGGCAGTTTGAGCTCGTTGATCTCGAAAATAGTGTGCACGGGAGCTGGGTCCTCGACTGGGGCTGATAAGGGGCAGCGGCTGAGGGCATCTGCATGGCTCAGATTCTTCCGGGACGATAGACCAGTTTATGCGAGTAAGCCGCCAGGAACAAGGTCCATCTAGTCATCCTGGGGGACAATACCTGTGGGGTTTGCTTGTCCCCGGATAACAGACCTAGAAGTGGCTTGTGGTCTGTGGCGAGGTTCGAAATGGTGCCGAATAGAAATTCGTGGAATTTTTGACTGCTGCTACTGCAGCCAGGGCCTCCTTATCAATTTGGCCGTAATTACGCTCAGTCACCGAGAGAGTTCGTGAAAAGAAGGCAATTGGTGCTTCAGAGCCATTGGGAAGTCTGTGGCTTAAGACAGCTCCTATCCCAAAAGGGGATGCGTCTGCAGCTAGGACCAAGGGAGCGTTGGTCAAATTGAATTAAAACGGCCTCAGAGGTGAGTAGAGATTTGACTGCTTTAAATGCATGGTTTTCCTTGTGTCCCCAATGCCATGGTGAGTTTTTATCTAAGAGCCTGTGCAGCGGTTCAGCGACTGAGGCTTTGTGTGGGAGAAATGAAGCATAGAAGTTCAATAACCCCAGGAAGGCTTGTAACTCGGTTTTGTTGGTAGGCGTGGGCGCCTCATGAATTGCCTTGACTTTAGATTCCACCAGGTGGATGCCTGAGGCGTCTAGCCTGTATCCTAGAAAGTCCACCTGTCTAGTGGCGATGGCACACTTCTCCCGTTTTAGTTTGAGGCCATGCTGCCTGAACTTCTCTAATACTGCCCTGACTCTCTGGATGAGTTGGGGTCTGTCCCTGGCTGAGACCAAAATGTCATCGAAGTATGGCACTACACCAGGGAGGCCTTGGAGAATTCGCTCCATCAGTGATTGAAAAATACCTGGGGCTACACTTACGCCAAACTGGAGACGTTTACACCTGAATGCCCCTCTGTGTGTTACTATGGTCTGTAAGTCAGCCGTTTTATTATCAACAGGGAACTGTTGGTACACCTGTGACATGTCTAGTTTGGCGAAAATGGTGCCAGGTTCGAATGTGTGTAATAGGTGCTGAATAACTGGAACAGGATATGCGCTAACCTGTAGATAACGGTTTATTGACGTCTTGTAATCAGCACAAATTCTCAAATTACCGTCTTTTTTAAGTGGGGTGACTATGGGGGTCTCCCACTTAGCGAAATCAGTGGGTTCAATCACCCCCTGTTTGAGGAGCTTGTCTAGTTCCGCGTCCAATTTTGGGCGGATGGCGAATGGTACTCTACGTGGTTTTAGGCGGATGGGAACTGCCTGGGGGTCTACTGAGAAGGAGATGGGCGTGCCATTATAACAGCCTAACTCGCTACTAAAAACGTCAGCGTAGTCTGAGAATAAGGAGTCAGTATCGGAAGTTGAGACAGCATGGATCCCGTTACACTAAGGCCAAGAGAGGGAACCAATCCAACCCCAAGAGACTAGGGAGGGCACCATTAACAACCACCAAAGGCAGATGGCCTTTAAAGGTTTTAATTGGACTAGGAACTTGCCTTTCCCAAGGACAGGGGATGTTCTTTCCTTGGTAGTCTCTCAGGGTGAGGTGGCACCTTTGTAGCTGCTTCCTTGTCAGTCTGGGCTGGATCTTCTTAAGCGTGTCCCAGGAGATAATTGAGAGCGCTGACCCCGTGTCCACCTCCATGCGGCAGGGTTTACCTTCTAAGGAGACAGAAAGTGTAATTTTATTGGGGGTATGAAACGTGTGGTTAGCGTGGTAGCAAGTATAGCAGTTCTCTACTTGCCTTTGGGACCCAGGAGAAGAAGATTTTTGTGGAAGAACGCGCGCAGCTTGGCAGACCCTTGCGAGGTGACCTTTCTTGTGACAGTTGTGGCAGCTGGCGTTTCTGAACCTGCAAGATGCCCGGGCATGGGAACCTCCACAGGTTAGGCACAAAAGGGTTTGTTTCGGGCCACTGTTGTTTCTCTGCCTGGTCCCTACCTGCGACTGTCTCGCCGGCTTGAGGCGATGAATGTCAGAGTATTCTGCAGGGTCATCTTCGCTCACCACTTCTTCGGAGTGTATGGAGGAAGTGCTGGGCTTGGGTGCGGTGCCCTGGATCTCAGCTGCTGACTGGGCTGAGAGTTCAGCAGCTAAAGCTTCCTCAACAGCCTGGGGAAGGTTTAAATCTTTCCTGGCCAGCAGACGTCTTTGGAGCCTTAGATCTTTTACCCCACAGACGAGTTGATCGAGCAGCATGTCGTCCAGATAGTTCTTAAACTCACAGTGAAGGGCTGCTGTCCTCAGGGCGGCCATGTATTGGTTGATGGATTCCCCCTCGGCTTGCTTCCTCATTCTGAAGGCGAAGCGTCTAGCAATCTGGGACGGTTTCGGTGAATAGTGGTTGGAAAGTGTTTCCAGCAGCTCAGACCATGGAACGTTCCTGATCTCTCGTGGTGCTAAAAGTGCTGTGGCAGTATCGTAGACTGCAGCCCTGCAGTAGCTGAGGAAGTAGGATTTCTTCCTCTGCTCCGTAGCATCAGCCAATCCGATGGCATCGATGAAATGGTTGAAGCGATTCTTATAAGAGTCCCATTTCTCTTCATCGGGCTTGAATGGTGGGAATGCCGAATTGACATTCATTCTGGATCACTCAGTCTCTTGGCAGAGTGGTTTGTCTCACTGGGTGTTCGTGGCCCTGGTTTCACGCTAACCGTGAGCGTTGGCGGCTGTGGCTGCAGCGCCCTTAACTCGCTCAGTGACTCCAGCCTCGAGGAGGCAGTTTGTATTTTTGCGCTCTCTGCGAGCGTTTGGCGGCTGCGGCTACAGCGCCGTAACTGACAGCAGTTTAAATTTTGCGCCCCTCTGGAGGCGTCGGCGGCTATGGCTATAGAGCCGTAACTGACAGTAAATTGAATTTTCACGCTCCCTAGAGAGCGTTGGCGACTGTGGCTACAGTGCCGAACTTCGCTTGAGTTGCTGAATTCAAACGACAGCGGTTTGAATTTGGCGCTCCTTTGCAAGCGTGGGCGGCTGCGGCTTCAGCGCCCGACTTTCACTAGCTGTAGCGTTCTAACTTGAGCGGCTACAACGCTCGTGACTTTCACTCTTGGTCAGCAGCGATCTGAGCCTGAGCTCCCTGTGAGCGATACGGCTGTGGTTCAGTGCTGTGACTCCGTGACTTTCAGCTCTTTTGAGTGCTTCTGGCTAGCCTTCACATCCCACCCTCGTCGCCAGTGTTGTGGATCGAGGAAATGAGAGGCTTAGACCAGAGCATAGTTGGAACAAGCTTTATTCTAAGAATAAAGGGTCGTCGCGTCTGCTTGCTAACAGGCAGACTTGCCAGCGACGACGACTGGCTCAACCTGACAGCCGGCTTTTATAGCCGACTGTCAAGCGAACCAGCCAATGGGAGCTGCTGGTGCTCCCGCTTAAAGAACGGACCTGGTTGGGAACCCCAACCAGTCCCAAAGACATAACACTCTCTATACAAGCTTTACCTAGAGCCGTGATGGCGAACCTATGCCACACATGCCACAGGTAGCACACAGAGCCATTTGTGCTGGCATGTGAGCCCCAGCCAAACTTACCTCACTGCGCATGCGCATGCCTCCCAGCTGATTTTTGGTCCATTTGAGGCCCTTTTCGGCCTCCCAGAGGCTCAAGGGAAGTCTCTACAGCCTTTGGAGGCCAAAAAAACAGGCCCATTTCATCACTTCTGGTATTTCCAGAAATACAGGAAGTGACAAAATGGGCCCTTTTTTCAACCTTCAAAAGCTGCAGAGGCTTCTCTGGAGCCTTTGGGAGGCCAAAAAAGGCCTCAAATGGACCAAAAATCAGCTGGGAGATGCACACATGCCCAGTGCAAATAAGGAGGCGGGGAGGAATCACATGCACAGGGGGCATGGCAGGGGTCCACACGCATTGCCTTCTGGGTGCTAGCACATGAACAAAGAGGCAGAGATGTTGATCAGGACGCTTTCCAAAATGTTTTTTGATTCTGCATTAATTAAGAGTCTAGAGTTAAATTGTTTCTCCTAGGTATACTTTTGACAGATAGACATAATGTACTTCCTAATCTGAACATTCTTCACCACTACAACCTCATCTTCCAGAACTCCAAACCAATGTGGCCTTTGATTAGAAATCTAGGTTATGATTCCAAGCAGTTCAAGGGTATTAAAATAGAGGAACACCACAATAAAGATGATTTCTAGAGACTGGTTTGGGAGTAGGAGCAGAGAGTTCTTGGGTTATATCTTTATTCAACACAAAACATTTTAAGCCAAACATTCTTTCTGAGTCCACCCAAACTCACAGGGTTTTGTGAAAATAAAATTGGCACACAGAATGCAAATCATCTTTAGCTTCAGCAAAGTAAAGTAAAATATAAATAAAGATCAATTAATTATATAATAGATGGAGAACAGTGCTTCAGTCTACACTGTTTAAATATAATCATATTTATATTATATTTACATTTATCATATTAATGTTTATTATATTGAAGTTCCCTTAACACAATTATCAGCTCTTGGGGGACTTGGAAAAGAAGCAGAATGCACAGTTTCAAATAGATAGCACTGCCAATCTGTCTCTTTCTCTTTTTCTCCTGCTATCCCCTAAATATAGCCCATGCCTGGTAGGTTGTAGGAGCCATATGCCTCAATATGAAATGCTGCTGTTTCTATTGGTCTGAACTTATGGCCTTTCTGAGGTTGTCAGGGTGATTGACAATTGAATGAGTGCCACGTAATCAAGAGGGTTAGATCTCTGAACTTAATAAATGAATTTAAATACATATGCTCTATTTCCAGACGCAGCAGTACATTTGATCATCCGATTTATTCCCAGTCTAAGGCTGCAGACCTATATTCTGTGCATTTATCTGGAAGTTACTCTTATGGCAAGTAAGATATCTTTTTGAAAGAGTGTCTATAGAATTGCAATGTAGCATATGTTGGCATGTGATATTGGAATGTAAACATAATTCTTTTCTTTTACTAATGAGCATAACATGCAGGGGAGACATTCTGCTCATGGATTTCATTGAAATGGAGACGAACCTTTGTACTGACCACATTTTTAACACTGGGGACTACCAATACCACCACCACCCTTGTGATCTTCCAAGCAGGCTAGCAAAATAAAAAACAATATGGAAATTTTATGTTCAGGCTTGACATCATTGAGACACAGTGGTGCAGTGGTTAGAATGCAGTATTGCAGGCTACTTCGGCTGCCTGCAATTTGGCAGTTTAAATCTCACTAGGGATCAAGGTTAATTCAGCCTTCCATTGTTCTGAGGTGGGTAAAATGAGGACCCAGATTGTTGGTGGTAATAGGCTGACTCTATAAACCGCCTAGAGAGTGTTGTAAAACTCTGTGACGAGGTATATAAATCTAGGTGCTACTGCTATTGCCAGTTTAGATAGTGTGGTCTGCACTTGTGTGTTTCCCCTGTACTTGTGCGTAATAGAAAAAAAAATGCAAAAACAGAATAACCAGTGAAATCAGAATACAAAAGCAACATGACTAAGAAGCATGAGTTGATTGCAATTCTTAAGAGTTGAGATTGTGAGAGGTCATCCAGTACATGTAGCGGCACCAGGTATCTAGACGTAACTATACTTCTTCACATAAGATTCTGCAAATGCTCTGAGTAGATGCATAATTACACTAAAATGTAATGTTCTCTGTATTTAGAAAGCAAACTGCTGCTGCTGAGGTTGTGCTACCTTTGCTTGTTTATTCTTTCTGCTACAAACTTATTTCCACAAATATGCATAGGTTCAAACCATCTTTCATTGATCCTCAGCATTTGAAGTAGCTGGAGAATCAGCAGCAGTTCATGATTCCCCTGGGGGAGCATAGGTTATGACAGTGTCACTTCCTTCCCACTTTCTTCTTGATGCTTTGCCATTCTCTGTTAAATTTCACAATCCAATTTTATCAAAGAACCCATTCTAGTCAATTTCATAATCCCTTAGTCCAATTTCCTATTCCAAGCTAGAAAGTCCTTATACCAAAAGTGTACCCTCCCTAGTAATATCTTGTAAATAAAACTGATAGCCCTACAATTTTGAAATAAATGGTTCTTGGCAGTGCACAGAAGATGTGGTCACATGACAGTTGCATCTTAAAAGCAATGCTTTTTTAAAATAAAAAAAAAACAGTACATAGTATAATAGCTGGAGCATGTATCATGTGTTCTGTGAGGAAAACCAAAAGCAGATTGATAAAATACAATGTACAGTATATCTCATCCGCAAAATTTGGGGCTGCATTGCATTTTCCTAAGCCTTTAAATGGCCTCTAGCTATATAGGCAGTATTCTTTAAATTGGAGCACAGCTTATCCCAAGGTTATGTCTGGCTCACCTGGCATCTCTCTACCTTTTCTTCTCTGAGAATCTCACAAGTCTTGCAATATGCCCCAAGTGTCGGAATTTCATAGCATATTTAGATCAGCCTACTTTATCTCTTGCCAGAAAACTTATTCAATATTTTTAATCAGGTGATGCTGTCTAGGCTCATATATGGAGCTTTGTAAGCAGAGAGATGAGAAATGTAAAGGTTTCAGATTTTACTGAACTACAACTGAAATTAAACTGCTTTTACTTCCTTCCTTCTGACCTATTTCCTGACTTGAACATTAGTCATCCTTTCTTCTCCCCTTCCCCTCTTATCTTCCCCCCCAACTTACAATGTCAGCCTAGTGTCACATCAATTAAAGCACAGAACCCGTCATTTGTCACTTTGAATTTTGAGAAGCCCTTTCCCTGACATGAAATAAAATGCCTCTCCATTTCAATTTTAAATAAAGATTAAAATCTGAATGAATTGGTCACTAGTAAATGTGGCACATCTCAGAGTCTTCTTAACATTGGAGGATCAAGAAGCAATCACTATATCTTGAATGCTGTATTCTGATGGAGTGATGGGTAGTGGTTTGCAAGGCTTTAAAAAGGATGAGTTCACAGAAGACGAATCTGTTAGGATTTTATTTATTGATTTGTTTGTTTGTTTGTTTGCTGGGTTTCTCATAAATACAGTGACCCTGGGCAGTTTACAATATAATAAAAGTTAAAAAATTAAATTAAAATTAGAATTAAAAACCCAAGATGATAGGCAACTGGAGAGTGAGAATCTTCTCTATCCCATCAGTCAACCCCCATATTAAAGGTCCCTTTAGGGGACCCAGACCAAGTGGCAGACCAAGGTTTTAGTCTCTTCTAGAAGGCCAGGAATATGAAGGAAAGTGTCACCTCTGATGGGAAAATATTTCAGAGGGTGGGAGCCACAGCAAAAAAACGCTCTTCTTCTGGACCCCACCAGCCAAAATTATTTGGCTGATGGGACCCAAACTTCTTCGTTGGAATAAATGAGGTGGTTTAGTGCCAGCAAGGTAAGACAATTCCTCAGATAACCCTGGACCCATACCATAAAGATTTTAAAAGTAATGACCAATACCTTGAATTGGATCCAGAAGCAAACTTGAAATCATTGCAGCTCATGTAACAGTGGTGTCACGTGTGCCATCCAAGGGCCCTCCAGAACTGTCTGTGCATTCTGTACCAGTGGTAGCTTCTAAGTACTCTTCAAGAGTAGCCCTATGTAGAGTGTATTGCAATAACTCAACTGGAAGATGACGAGGGCATAACTATGATTAACTTTTTGGAGGGCCTCATAACTCAGAAAAGGGTACTATTAGTGTACAAATGAACTTGCACAAAGGGTTTGCTAGCCATGAATGCTTCTCTTTGTTAGGCTATATATAGTTCTATACTATACTATACTATACAGTATAGTATACTATAGTATACTATATAGTATAGTATAGTATAGTATAGTATAGTATAGTATAGTATAGTTCTATATCTATACTATACATAGATAGATAGTATGTATATATATATATATATATAGTTCCCTTAGCCTTTCATCATACAAATTACCTCCAGACCCCTAATCTTAGGGCTCCTATTTGAGCAGGAGTCATGAGTCCAGGAGAAACCCCAGACTGCACACTGGGTCAGTCTGGCATAATTCAACCCCATTTGGAACTAAGAATGATAAATCCAAGATCTTGAGGCTCCATGAACTCACAGCAACTTCCTCTTACCAGGGTTTACCGGTATAGCAAATTATTGGAATGTTCATTTATAGAATATACACTCTTCAGTATTTGATGCAGTAAAGGGAAAAGACAATCTGTACTTTCTACCACTTATGCTTTGATTGGGTTTTGTACAGCACATTTTCTTCATAATAATGGAACAACATTAGCCAAAAAAGACAGAATTGTTATCCATCCATGCAACTGTTCCATTAAGATAAGCAAAAGGAGCTGAATTGACATTGGCAAGATTTTCCTTTCCTTTGCAGCAGAGAATTAGCTAGACTGTGCAAAGTGCCAGTACAAAACAAAAAATTGTACCTTGTTTATCAGATGTCTAGGTCAAGCTCCTAGTTGATAATCAAGGTTCTGTTCTTCACTCAATGCTTGTCAACATCTTCATAAATGACCTAGATGAGAGAATTGAAAGATGCTCAGCAAATTTGCAGATGACACAAAGCTGGGGGAAGCACTTAGGCAGGAAAAAATAAATGCACAGGTACAGGAGAAGCAGTACCTGATTCATTAATAGTTCCTGTGAGAGGAATTTAGGTGTCCTGGTAGACCATTGCTTAAATGTGAGTCAGCAGTACTAACAGAGGAATAGCACCACAATCACAGGAATTGATAATACAGCTTTATACTTTCCTAGTGAGGCCATACTTGGAGTAATGCATTTAGTTCTGGTCACCACAATACAAAAAAGATCCCAAGGCCTTAGAAAGAGTGCAGGGAAGATCTCTAAAGTGATTAGGGAGTCTGGAATTAATTTGTATGATGAAAGACTAAGGAACTAGGTACAGTATGTTCAGCCTATCAAAGAGAAGATTTTAGGAGACAGGATATCTGTCTTCTGGTACTTGAAGGGCTGTCACGGGGAAGAGGTGGTCACTCTCATCTCCCTAGCAGCTGAGAGTAGGACAAGAAGCAACTGGTGGAAACTCATGAGAGGGAGAGTCAATCTAGAACTGGGAGGAATTTCCTGACAGCAAGAATGAGTGAGAACCCAAGAATGTTCTTCAGAGTGAAGACATGAGAATGATTAGTGAATGGGACAGCTTGCCTTTCAGAGTTGTGGGTGCTCCATCACTGGAAGTTTTCAAGCAAAATTGGGCAACCATTTGTCCAGGATGGCAAGAATAGGGCATTAGACTAGAAAACCTCCAATCCTAAGATTGTCATCCTCTAATATTCCTGTCTCACCTGTCTAGTACCACTGGCTATTTTGATGGTAAAAAACAACTGGACTTTTTTATTCCAAAGTTTCTTAGTCAAGTCTTTGAACTGATCTGTTTCTTTCACCACCGAGATCAGTCCCTAACCCAAATTCAACAGTTTCTCCCAAGAGAACAGCACAGCTGCTTCTTCATGATTAAGTCACACTGAGCTGTGTTTTTTCTTCCTGGCAGGATTTGGGAGAGCCTTTGGTACAAAAGAAACTGAACAGAAACTGTTCTATCGCCAGATAAAACAGAGTCGAAGACTGGAGTTGAATTCAGCTGTTTATTAGCATTCTGCAACTTCAACTGAAGTCGAGCTGCGGCAGCCCTTTATATAGAGGCTGCTCATGGCTCGCAACCAATGGCATTTATTCAAACTTCCCGCCGCTTAAGTGGCCAATCTGAAACTGTCATTTTTAACCAATCATTAAGCTATGTTAACTATCCAATAGGAATGCGGTATTTGAAGTATATACATAAGTACACTACACCCCTCCCCTCTTGGTTCGCTCCAACGTTATGTGACGTAGTCACGCAAGTAGGCGGGCTTTTGTGAGTTCTTGTTGACCTGCGCAGTTCAGTCTCTGCGTTGGTCTCTGCCAGTTCGGACAGGCTCGCTGTCCTCTCCGCTCTTCTCCTTGGAACCGCCTGGAAGGGTACCTTAGCCATGCCGCTCCCACCATGCCTTGTTGGGTTGATTGGATGTTCCTCGCTGTTCCTCTGCAATGTGTGCGGGCAGGTAGAGCTGGCTTGGCTGTTTCTCCCCTGGGTCTCCTTCAGCTCTCTTTTTTCGACTTCGTCTAATTGTAAGTAGTTTTTATTTCTTTCTGGGTTTTCCGCTTCTGGTTGGTGATTTGTTACTGGAGGTTTTTCATATTCTTTATTATTTAAATGCCCCCCCGCTGGCTTTTTTATTAAGTTCTGGTGGTACTTGAAGAATTGTTTGTTCCATGTTGCGGGAAGCATCAGTGTTGTGTTCGATGTATCGTGACCATAATTGATCGATGTGTCTTTTCCACAATCTGCCGTCAGTTGTTACCAGTCCGTATGATCAGGGACCTGTAATTTGTGTGATTGTTGCCGGTAGCCACAACGGCTCTCCGGTAAAGTTTTTTGCATAGACCAGGTCGCCTGGCAAAAAGGACCAGTACTTACTGGAAGAGTCTGGTGGTTTTTCGGGGTTGTACGTGGGGTGTAGTCTGTCCAAAAATGAGCACAACTTTCTGCCCATTAACAGTTCAGCTGGGCTCTTGTTTGTTGCTGTGCACGGCATTATGTGTTGGATGATGAACATGGTGTTGATTTTTTCTTGCATGTCATTTCCTTCAAGTTTTTCTAATGCTTCTTTTGTGTAATGAACCATGCATTCCGCCTTTCCGTTTGCCACGGGATGAGCCTGCGCTGTCAGAGCATGTCTTATTCCATGTTCTGCAAAGAATTGTTCAAAAGCCAATGCTGTAAACTGTGGCCCATTGTCCGATACTACTACATCTGGTAGACCGTGGGTGGCGAAAAGTTTATTTAATTGTTTGGTGATGGCTTCCATTGTTGTTGAACTCATGATGCTGACTTCTAACCAGTTGGAGTAGGCATCCACGGTAATTAAATAAGTATATCCTTTTGTGGGTCCAGCAAAGTCTATGTGGATCCTTGACCAGGGACCTCTGGGTGTCTCCCAGTCAAGGACCAGTGCCAAGCAGGGAGTGGGTCTGGATGACTGGCATTTGTTGCATGTTTTGACCCAGGTTTCAATGTCTTTATCTATTCCTGGCCACCAGACGTAGCTTCTGGCCAGGGACTTCATCTTTATCATGCCCGCGTGTCCTTCATGCAACATGTTTAGTACGTCTTCTTGTAATTTTTTTGGAACTACTACTCGATCTCCCCATAATATACATCCTTTCTCAATTGACAATTCAGTTTGCTGGTTTTTAAATGGTTTAAAAGTCTCAGTTTTTTCATTTTCTGGTCAGCCCCATCCTACCCAGTTCAGTATTCGGGCCATCAGTGCATCTTTTGCTGTTTCCCTTGCTATATCTGATGCGGTGAGGGGCCAATTTGGAATTGTTTCCATTTGAAGGGTATGCGTGGTGGGAGCTGGGTCATCGTCATGACCTGGTAGTGGTGAGCGGCTTAATGCGTCTGCTTTTCCTGGTCAATAAATGAGCTTGTAACTGTAGGCTGCGAGAAATTCCGACCATCTTGTCATTCTTGCCAATAGGATGTTGGGGTTGCCTTGTCTCCAGCCAGGATTCCCAGTAGTGGTTTGTGGTCAGTGATTAAGGAAAACATCCTACCGTATAGGTATTCATGGAAACGTTTCACCCCCGAGATGGCTGCCAAGGCTTCCCTATCCAGTTGGCGGTAGTTCCTTTCGGTTTTGGTCAACGTTTTGTAATAAAAGGCGATCGGTGCTTTTCTGCCATCTGGTAGTGTGTGGCTGAGTATTGCACCTACGCCGAAAGGTGAAGTGTCGCAGGTGACCATCGGGGTAGTGTGTCACTGTATTGGATCAATACAGATTTAGATGTGATTAAGTCCTTGATTCTTTGGAATGAGGCTTCTTCTTGGTGGCCCCATTTCCAGATGGCTTTTTTATCAAGGAGTTTATGCCGTGGTTCTGCTATTGTTGCCTTTTGTGGCAGAAAAACATGATAAAAATTAATGAGTCCCCAAAATGCCTGTAAATCTGTTTTGTTTTTGGATCTGGGAGCTTCTTTTATTGCTCATATTTTTTTTCTGTGTGGGGTGGATTCCTGCTTCATCAATAAGGTATCCTAGGAACTCGACCTGATTTGTGGCAAGTTGGCATTTTTCTTTTTTGACTTTGAGTCCTGCTTCTCTAAATTTCAACAGAACTGGCCTTAATCGGTCTTTTAGTTGTTGTTTTTATCTTTGGCTGATATTAGTACATCATCGAAGTAGGGAATCACCCCTTTTAATCCTTGGAGGGGGTGTTCCATTAGGCTTTGGAAAACGCCGGGGGCCACGCTGACACCGAATTGTAATCTGTTGCATTTGAAAGCTCCTCTATGCATTACGATGGTTTGTGCCTCTGCCGCCTTGGAATCAACTGGTAACTATTGATATGCCTGTGCGAGATCGAGCTTCGCAAAGATCTTTCCTCCCCCCAGTGAGTGTAGTAGATGTTGGACTACTGGGACGGGGTATGTGCTCTGTTGCAATGCATGGTTCAGGGTGGCCTTATAGTCACCACAGATGCGCACGGACCTGTCTGGTTTTATAGGGGTCACAATTGGGGTTTCCCATCTGGCATGGTCGGTTGGCTCTAATACCCCCTGAGCGATGAGCTTGTTCAGTTGCTCATCAATTTTTGGCCTTAGTGCAAATGGTACCTGTCTGGCTTTAAGCCTGATGGGGGCTATGTTTAGGTTTAAGCTAAACAATATAGGGGTCCCATGGTACTTGCCTAAAGTCCCATCGAATACATCATGGAATTCCTCCATCAGGTCTTTTTCCCTGTCCGTCAGGGCGACGCTGTTAATTCCTGTCACTTCAATTCCTAGAGGCTGGAACCATTCTAACCCAAGGAGGCTGGGGCGATCTCAGTCAACAATGGTCAATGGAGGAATCTCGGTGTGTTTTTTGAACTTTACTTTGAAATGTCCCAAGCCTACCACTGGTATCTTGTTACCCTGGTAGTCTTTGATGATCAGGCTTTGTTCTTCGAGTTCTTTTTGTTGTATGTCTGGTATCAAGTTTTTTTTATCGTGTTCCGTGATACCATTGATAAATATGAGCTTGAGTCTACTTCCATCTCACATGGCTCCCCTTCTATTTGGACATTGACTCGAACCTTCTTAGTGTTTGTTGTTCTGGCTGTCCCAATAGTGATTGTCTGATGTGTTTCTTCCTTCTCATTGAGCCATTGGTTTCTGTGTTCCCGGCTCCAGAGACTTCCAGCTGACTTTTCCTTAATTCGGGGGTACTGCCTCGCCTTTTGGGACTATAGCTCTTTTTGTTTCGTGGACCCTTGCAATGTGTTCCCATTTCTTGCAATGCCTGCAAGTGGCATCCAGAAAATGATACTCAGAACGCAGGTGATTTCCCCCACATCCGGCACACTGAAACTCATGTTTTCTCCCTCGTCTTTCTCTTCTGTTTCTTTCTGAGTGGAGTCTGTTTACCTCTTCATCTTCTTCGGATTCTTTTGATGATTCAATATCTTCATGGTGAGAGGTTGTGGTAGTATGCTTCTGGCCCCCTTCCATTTTCTTTTCTCTATTTTGGCCCGGGCTGTTGGTTGTATTCATCTGCTTCATTTTTGATGCGGACTTCTTTGCTGCTTCGGCTGCAGTTGCTTCAGCGATGGCTTCATTTGCAGTAATGTTGGGATGGTTTAGCAGTTTGCTCTGTAGGGTAGCGTCTCTCAGTCCGAGGACTATACGATCCCTCATGGCTTCATCCATGTTGAGGAACTTGCATGCCCCCCCAATGTCCCTTAATGCTGCCACAAAGTCTCCAATACTTTCGCCTTCTTGTTAGTCGCGCTTGTAGAATTCATGTATCCTAATGAGATTGGACATGACAGGTGCCTAATGGTTCCTCAGCATTCGATTCAGGTCTGGCCCTGCCATCTGTTTAACATCATTGGGTCTTGCTAATGTCTTCGCCATTTTGAAGATAGTCGGGCCACAATGCGTCAGGAACACAGCTCTCTTCCTTTGATCAGTGATTCCTTGCAGTTCGTTGCTTTCTAAAAACATCAGGAACCTGTCAATATATGATTCCCAGTCTTCTTCAGCTGGGTTGAAAGGTTTGGGTGGCGAATTGTTGCCAGCCATCTTGTGGGTTTTTTGGCTGTCATTGCCACGTGCTTACGGTCTTTGTTCCACTGATCCCACCTTCGTCGCCAGTGTTCTATTGCCAGATAAAACAGACTCGAAGACCGGAGTTGAATTCAGCTCTTTATTAGCATTCTGTAACTTCAACTGAAGTCGAGCCGTGGCATCCCTTTTTACAGCGGCTGCTTGCGGCTCGCAACCAATGGCATTTATTCAAACTTCCCGCCACTTAGGCGGCCAATCTGAAACTGTCATTTTTAACCAATCGTTAAGCTATGTTAACTATCCAATAAGAATGCGGTATTTGAAGTATATACATAAGTACACTACACCAACAGTACTGAAGGAGGCCAAATTTGAACTGGTATAAATGTGGCCTGAGAATCAGTCTCATGTACAGTCCCCATTTTTTCCTAGGCTTTGAACCATCTGGCTGGAAGGTTAGAAAGGTTATTGTAAATGGCTGAGAGATTTAAATAGTCAGTCATTAAAAATCAAATGAATAAATAAACAGGAAACATATGTTTATGAAATTTCAGTTTCATAATTAATAAAAGAAATTTCCTGCCTTTATGGAATTTTGTTCTTATTTGCCTTCTGAACAACAAATATAGTTTTCTCCAGGCAAATGGCTAGTAATGCCAGATGCCTCTGACTTAAATGCATCAATTTACTCAGAGGTTGAGGGTCACAGGTGTAGTTACTCATTTCCCATTTCTCAGGTACAATGAGGTCTCTTTAATGACTGGACTCACTTGTAGAAAATCTAAAACATGCCACCCAGGGAGCAGCTTCTAACAGGCATTCTGCACTAGAAGTTCTGCACAGAAAGAATTAAACGGGTCAAAGTAAAATGGAAAGTTCAGCAATTGAACAAATGACTATTAATTCATTCAATTATAAAGAAGGGATGGGTATCAATCATGGTTATGAAATATTATAACATCCAACCAAGATAGAGATAAGAGAATCTAACTTATTTTCATTAGTCAGATTCAGTTCATTTAAACCAAATCCCCTGGCTCCAACTACTTGGCTTAACTAATATAAAATAGATAAATTTAATTGAAATTAGAAATGGAATAAGTACTAAGTGCACAGAGAACAATTTCTGAAATGAAAATGAGGCAGCAACCAATTTTGATGAACCAAAGCCAAAACATGCTTGTCATACTCCACAATTTTCTTTCTGTTCATTTCTTTTCTTGGTGATCTGATAGTACTGCATCTAGTCATGTGGAAAATACAGGGTTTTTTTTTCAAATGTATTTGCACAATTATTTATTTATTACTTTTATATGACAAACTTTTCACTATCCAAAGTGACTCTGGGCAACTTATACAAGATGGCTCTACCACCTTTGGAACTGACAGAATAATTCATTTCAACTAAATTCCATTTAGATTTAGGACCATGGCCCATCGCATCAGCTGGATGTTTCTTAATGGAACATCAGGTGTCACATCACACTGTTCAATGCAATAATGCTGGTGGAAGCAAAGAGATGAAAATTAAAAATCACTAACTTCTTCTTATTTTCCTAACTTCAATTCTTTCCTCTTATTCCAGTCATTATTTTTTTTCTATTTGTAAATGAAAATAATTCCCTGAAACTGTTTTTTTCAGAAGAGATTTGTATAGCACCTGGTACCCCAATCAGCTTGGCTTATTTGAGCCCATTTTAGACTACCTCCTGTCTTCTCATCCATCCTTTCTGTGTCACTTTTCTGCTCTTGCATCAGGTGTGTCTTGCTGCCAATATATTAAGCAGAATCGATGACAATAAGCCATCAAGCCCAATACAGAAGGCTGAAGGACTTGTGTTTCTTGACAATTGCCCAAAGCTCTACATGGCTACTTTGCAGCTTGAGAGGAGCTCTCCATGGTTCTGATTCCTTGAAAAAAAAACTTAATTTGTTTGCCTCCCAAGACTCTGATCATTAAAGTAACATTCCAGTTATGTGATAGTACAATTTTTCTCATCCCTAGACAGCATGTGGTCTGTTTACAAGATATCAGGTAGGAAGGTGCTTTGTTTATTTGAACAAAAGCGCTTCCCCCCCCATTTAAAAGTTAAGCAAAGCAAAGGTTAAAACCTCACATGATTTAATCTTCCTCTTTTGAAACCATTATATAGGAACCTCAGGATTTTTCTGATCCAAAACATGTTATGAGTTATCCAGAATTATTAGGTGAGATGAACAAGTATATAGACAAATAATCAAGTAAGCATTTCAGTTGTAACAATGATGGCATATTTTAAATGAAAAAGGAAAAACTGCATCCCTTCAACATTTTTAGAACTACTTTTTAGACAATTTTCTCTCCCTCCCTCCCCCACAGCTGTAAAAACAAGAATATGGAAATAGCTTAGCAAGTTCCATGGTATTTGATTTACAAAGGAAATAACACACAGGATCATGCAAAGGATCTGTACCCACAAAAACATTTATGGTCCAAAGCCTTCAGAAACCCTTCTGCTCTTTTTTCTTCCAATCTTTGCAGGTCTTCATATCTTGCAGCTTTGCAGGTTCAATGCGGTTCTGAACTGTTTCATTTCTGGGACTTCTTTCTCTTACACTTGCAGATGTGTTTTTAGTTGGGAGGAGAAAGACTAAACACAATTAGAGACTACAAGTGATACAAAGTGTAAATACTGTCTACTTTGGGCTGTGCCTGTAAGGATCTTCAGGCAGCTATGAATCCTCTTCTCTTTGAGTTAAGGCTCTCTCCATTCATGCTCTGGATTGCCAGAGAAGAAAAACTGGAGGCCTAAGACTCTAGCAAAAGACAGATCTGCCTATAGTTCCTTCCTTTCTTAAGAGGGAGAGCAGAAGGATGATTTCAGTCTTTTTATCACATCTTCAGCTAATTAATGCCAGCAAACCAGCCCTTGATTCCCATAATGGGAAAAGAGGGTCCAATTCTGGAATTGGGGGATATCCATAACAAGAAAAGGAAAGACAGACTCTTACATACATTTTCAAAAATCACAACAGCCAATATACAACCAGAAGAAGATTGGATGAATCTGTACAGGTTTGTAGGCGACACGCATCTTTAAACAGCGTATCTGGAAAGAGTAGGTCTAATGAAATCTGGAAAGAAATGAAGAAGACAGTTATTCCTTCCTGGAAAACCCATTGAAGTTCCTGGGATGGCTGTGAACAATTCCAAGTCTTGAACAGAGATTCTCTTGCAGGCCATGGGTTGCGAAGTTTTATCTTCTGGCAATTCGGCTCTCCCTGTCTGCATCATTTCTCCACAGTTATAACTGTAGAAAAACAATCCAAGTGGATTTCTTTCCCCTGAATATAAATTTTCATATGGAAGGAATTGTAGGGAAGCATTGAGGGACAGAAAAGTCCAGAATCCCCCTCTCCTGTTCCCCGCACACTGTGATTGTTACATCTCCAGGGTGATGAGGCTGTGCAAAATACTTCCATTGAAACAAATGGTTTTTTGAATCATTTGAACCATTGAAGCAAGTAATATCAGGACTACTTGCACTTGTGGAAAGTGGAGGAACTTTAAATCAGTATAAGGCACATACAGAGGTGCTATGGCTGCATATCATGGTGTGAGAGAAAATGAGGGAGGTCTTGTCTATGTTTCTGTTGATATATCTAGCATGCTCTGAGGGAAAAGATGAAAACAGGGCTGCAATTTCTGGATTCTAGGAAGGGCTTTTGATTTCTGCCAGTTTAGCCTGGTATCTCCTGAAAATGCTTTTTTTTTTTTTTGCATTCTCCTTAATACAGCACTAAAATTCCTCTTATAGGTATAGCAGCTTCACACCATGCTTGATTTAGCCCTGAGGAGAAAACATTTTATTAGCATAGATAACTTTCGCTGAACCACAATGGGAATTGGCAACTCTTTCACTAAGTGACATAGTCATTAAATGAAACACCATATGATCAAATTCAATTTATGATGTCAGTTCTTCTGCAATCATTCAGAGAATCACCTGTGGTCATTAGTGTGATGTTATATTACTGTGACTTCCAACTTATCAAATTCTCCTATAGACTCTGCTTGTTGGAAACTAGCTGTGAAGGTGATCATGTGACCATGGGACACTGCAATGGCCATACATTTGAGGACCATTTGTAAATCTACTTTTCCAGTGGTGTTCTTGTTGAATGAGGTAGGTCATTAACTGAGGACTATATTTATATTACAAGAAAAATCCTGCAATGGCTTTCCTCTATAAAGCTCAAGATGGCTTATTTGATTCTATCCTCCTATTCCCCTCAAAGGGTTCATCAGGTAAATGGTCAACAAATAGAGACTTTTGAAAGACTTCATGGATGAGTGAGGATGGCAGATCTAATCCACCTAGATTATCCTATCGATAATCGTTTCCCTTTTTTCAAAATTTAAGCAACGCAAGAACTTGAACAGGCAAAATTGCAACACATTGTTCAGTGATCAAATATTCTGCTTTCCCCAACATGATTCAACTCCCCCTTCCCATAATTATCTAACAACACATTGCACATTTGGAGGATAACAGATTGAACAAAGAAACTTCACAAGTCATAATAGTTGCTGGGTTAAGAACAGGGGAATTAGAATGGGTGGGTGTTAGTCTAAAGTCAAAATATATCTGCAAATACACAATCAAGGCTCCACCCCTTTCCACATGGCTCATCTGTGCACTTCATTTATAAAAGAGCAGTTGCTGCCTTGACTTTTATGATCCACCCTCAATTGATCGGGTAAGAATAAGTACTTCCTAGCCTTTAGTAGATTCAATGCTGAAGCCTGACTAAAGGAAAAGGGCTGGATGGATGAAAATAAGAATGGAACCCATGAGAGAAAACTCCAATGCCTGAAATAGTCTTCCAGGATGAAAAAGTAACTGCAGTCTTGACAGATTGGCTGGACTGGAGCCTAGTCTGAAAATTATCAAAATGGCATTCATTGTTTGTTAGACTAAAAAACAGAGCAGGTTTCTGGGACCCTCAAAGCTTAGGTCCTTTGGTAATAATTGCAGTTACCTAACCCAGCCATTGCCACTAGAGGGGGTTATATATCTATATGGGGGTTGGGGGTTAGTTTAAATAAACAAGATCAATGTTTGTATTGCCAGTATCTCAAACCAACAATGCTTCTTATTCCAAAGTGCCAGCATTATTTCCCTGTCTTCTCTCGTTTTAAAATAACAGATTCATTGATCTGGATTTGTCCAATATCCTGCTCAATTCAGTAATCTAGTTTAAAGCACTCCTAAGAGATATCTACCCACCTCTGTTTATGCAATGAAGGGAGCCCACATATCTAGATAAGTAGAGTTTTTGTTGAACTTATTATTAGATATTTTTTTTCCTAGCAACCAACCAGAATTTCCTTTCTATTATTTTAGGCAATTATTTTCTATCTTTCCTTAAGGATATTTTCAGATGATTTTATTTTCAGGTATTTGAAAAGAAGCTATTGTAACTCCCCTCAACTTTTTTCTTTATCAAGGTTAATGAACTCCAGCCTTCCAGTTCTGTTCATAGTCATTAGTCTCACATCCATTGATCGTTGTCTTTGACTTGTTCCAGTTCCTCTTAATCCTCCTTAAAATCTGGAGTCTAAACACAATATTTCAGGACAGCAAAATAAAAGCAGACAATAACTGCCTATGATTAAAGAACTATTTTCTTGTAACATCTGTAAATGAACTTGTAATTTACTAAGAGTCTGGCCAAGTTATAATTTAGGTAAGAAATTTCAGAAAATATCATATCTGTGGGCTAAATGAAGAAGTTTAAAAAATTATCCTAGAAAAATCAGGAATATATTCTGTTGTTGCTTATTAAGCAACGTGAATTTGTTCATGACGTTACCGGTTGAACTTGAAGTTACCAGTTGAACTTTATTTTCAGTTTTTTAAATGTCTTTCACAAGTATTGCAAACCAGCATCCCTCTGCATTAGAGTTGTCTTACTGTACTATTACTTTACATTTGTTTCTACAAAAAAGCATTACTCTTCTATTTTCACATGGTTTTAAATTGTATTTCTGTATTTCAATCTATTAGTTACTTCACCCAATGACATATCACCTGAAAAATTGTTTAGTATTTCTTCTTCACCTTCAACCGAAAAGGAAGCAGTTCATATTTTGTTTCATTTTGATAAACTATTCAGTAGGGGTTAATTCCCTATTTATAACCTCTCCCATCCTCCCCCCCCCTTCCTATGATTATGTATAGGCCAACATGAGGTCAGTTGAGTAGCAATCCCTGAATCTTACAGCTGCTACCCTTGGATTGTAGGTTTCCGCTCAGCTGGACTTCATTATTATTTTTAAACGTCAATGTTATTTGGAATATTTAGTCACCCTCCTCCCTCCCAAGTGAACTATTATAGATAATATAAGCACAGGGATGCCTCTCAATATTGAAAAAAAGTCAAATGTCCTCAAAAACCAAATAGATTACCAAGGAAAATTATTATTTATATGAATGTGTTTGCATATATAGAGTAATTACTACATATGAACATTAGGTCTGCAGCTACTATTAAGATCATGATGTTGCAATGTTTTATGTGAAAAGTAGCAGCCACTGATTAAGATCTTAGGTACAGTACTGAGGCTTGCTTATTCTAACCCTGCATTTTCGGCAGAGGGTAGTCAATGCTTCTGGAAAGTTAATGTTGATTAGGCGGCACTAATTCCAACTGTAGTTCTTCGAGTTGCAATGTTGTTGTTTTTAATTTTTAAATAAAAAACATTTAACTCTCGTAATTGATGAGCTAGATTACTATGGGCAAGGCTGTAGTAATCATGAGTTCTTTCATTAAAGAAGGTTTAACTGGTGAGGGGGATAATGGATTACATGCATGAACTCGCGTATGGGATAAAGTGGATTGGGCCCTACTGTTTCCAGGAGGGCAGGGAAGGTCTGTGAACCCCCATCCACAATCCCAGGGAAAAGCTGACTTGTAATGCTGCCACTACTACTTTTCTGCAAGGACCCCTCTTCTGCCTTGATTTACTTGGGGAAAGGCAAGTGGAGATTTTCAGGAGTTTGAGCTGATTGAAGGATTTGTGCCAAAGGCTGGTTCCTGTCCTCAGCATGCGTGTCACTAATGCATTAAGCATTCACTTTCTTATGCATAGCAAGGTCAAAGACCTAGAAGGAAGTTGAAAGGCACAAGGGGGTAGGTGGGTGGGAGAAATGATAATGACTTCTGAAGAGCTGGATTTCAGTTAGCTATTACCTCAGCCCATGATCTCCTTCAAGCACACACAGAGCTCAGAATACCGGCCATAAGTGAAAAGGGATTCTATCCAATATCCACCTTACATTAGTTGCTAGATGGCTATGTAAATCACTGATCTCCAACCCGTAGATTTCTATGGATCTTCCTTTCTTAAATGTTATCTTGCCCCGGGGGAGAGCTCTTATTGGGGAAAAAGAATAGCTTCAGAAGCTGAAGAAGCTTATTGGATAAGAAGTGAAATGTCTTCAGAAAAAAACCAGAAAAACAACCATGACCTGGATGACTGAGAATCTCCATAGACCTTTAACTGATTCTTATAAGATTAAATAGCACGAAATGGGAGGAAGGATGATCAAGTCTCTGTGCTTGCATAGAATAAAATAGGATCCTTTTCTCTCTTTCTTCTATTTAATGTAGTTCAGGTTTAAATGGCACTAAGTAATAGCACTTAGACTTATATACCACTTTACAGTGCTTTACAGCCCTCTCTAAGCAGTTTACAAAGTCAGCATATTGGAAGACTGAGTCAACCATGAGCCTGATGGGATTTGAACTGATAAATTGTAAGCAGTTGGCAGTCAGCAGAAGTCGCCTGCAGTATTGCACTCTAACCACTGCATCACTGCTGCTCATTACTTAGGTGTTTGTTTATGATCTTTCTGCAATATATAAAACCTGACTTTTAGTTTTTCAATGTTTCCATATGTATGCATATATGTTTATATGTGCATGCATCTTTGGAATAATCTGTATCCCAGCAAGTAATAGTAATTGTTGTTGTTTTTAGTGTCTTTGAGTCAGTGTTGCCTCCTGGTGATTGGCTGAAAAGTCTCTGCAGTTTTTCTGACAAGGTTTTGGAAATGGTTTGCCCTTGCCTTTTTCCTGGGACTGAGAAAGAGTGACTGGCCCAAAGTCACCATCTTGTTTCATGCTTAAGGCAGAGCTGTAATTCACGGCCTCCTGCTTTCTAACCTTGTGCCTACATTATAGGCAAGCATTCTTGGTGAAATTCGGCTTTCTGCCTCAAATGTCCTAGAGATGTGGATTGTGTAAACAAGCATCCTGGATCACTTCACAACCAATGTAAGAGCCTAAAATTATGTGTTAGAAATAAGCCTTATTGTTATTTTTTAATCAGTCATACTTAGAAACCAATACGTATGCATAAGATGATAGCCCCAAACTGAAAATCTAATTCACAGCATAAAACTATGCGAATGATCAGGAATAGTCAATAATATAAGAGTATCCTTGGAGATGGATGTATACAGTGTTAACTAATACACAATGTTAACTAATATCGATTTCACAGTAGGAATTCCTCCTGTGCATCCCCATTTCTTTCTTTCTCCCTCCTTTCTATCCATTTCAATGTAACTCACCCCTTGCTTTATCAGTACCGGTACTAGCTGGAAAAGTTATGTGCTATCATGATTCTTACTGCTGTCCTTAAGGGCTAGTAAGATGTAGTACGTTAATCAGCAATAGTGTGTGTGTATGTATGTATGTATGTATGTATGTGTGTATAGGATATTCTAATGACTGATTAAATCTAGGGGGGGTGAGAGAGAGAAGGGGGAGAAAAAGAATTGACAAAATATGGTTCTGGGGCAGCTAGAACAACTTGTTTAATGGTATACAAAGATTGGCATAAAACTATTTCAATAATGCACTGGGATGAGTTAAGGCTAATTGCATATGTCAGTGGGACAACATTGGAAATCCAGACTATTTACTTCCAAAATAATCTGCAAGTGAAGAAAAGCTGTCAATTTTGCAAAATTTAACTAAAATATTGTACATGAGATTACGACTTTGCCTTATTTTATTGTAGGGATTCCTCTTCATTCAAAAGGAATTATAAAAATGCCCAGTGAGAGTTGAAGCAAGGAAGAAGGGTGTGTGGATTGGTTGGCATGGCTCTGTCCCACAATTTCCCCTTGCATCTCTCCCTAGGACTTTTTGTGTGGATTCTGTATGCCGGGATTAGTTTCAGAGGAAATCAGATTGTGTCTGAAATCCAGCTTCCTCTCTTTTTATGGCTGCCAGGGTTCCTCCAAGCCCTGTCGCTCCCATTTAGCATTACTCTGGAAAACAAAATCTGTAGATGGCTAGAGGGACTGTTGCTTTCATCAGAAGGATTAAAAGGCAGGAAGTGATGGGTGGTGACCGCTAAGAACAACTGAATACTGCCACATGTGTTACAACCTCTGACCAAATATAAAAAAGCACAATAGCTCTGTTGGTCTATTTCTTAGACATTATGGAACTTGGGCAGGGGGGGAGTTAGATTAAAGTAGTAAGAGATAGAGATGGAGTGAAAGTGGGCAAGGAAAAAATAGAAAAAAATGGACCGTAAAATGGGAAATATTCATTTGGAGAACATCTGATGGTATGTAATCATGCACTAAGTTCCAACATTTTACTAAATCTTGGTCTGCTTAACTTTGGTTTATTGAATATATATTTTGCTGGGTTTGCTCAACCATTCTCTATAAATCACCATCAAGGGATGCAACCACTAAATTTCAATGGGATTAAAATATTATGGCTTGGTATTAAGTATGGGCCAAAAGTCCATGGTATTCTTTGAAAATAAAGTTTTAGTATTATTCATCCAAAAATGGAGTTTGATGTTTAAACAGAATTCAAAATACTAACTTCAGAGAATCTTAGTCACAAGCAAGCTGTTTTCTAATCCTCATGGTGTAGTTTCAAAATAAGAGTGAAACTAAGGAGGAGGATGAAATCTTAGAAGCTAGAGATGATGCTAGCACATTTCAGGGAAATAGTCACTGTGATTCTATGTTTCTGTTTATGAACAGCTAAGATAGAACTGCAAAAGCACATCATAGATGACAATCTGAATGATGTATAATCCTGGTTGCAGAAGGTAGCACTGTGCAATACAAAAGTTTTTTTTTAAAGCAAGCAGTATACAGAGCTTTTATTATTATCTCCAATTTAGCATGGTTTAATTGAAACCTATTTGGAACTTGTTTTGATTGCCGAAGATGCTCTGAAGTGTGTAGACGTTAAAAGAGCAACAGCGCCCCTGTGTCTGCTAGGGCTTACTTTGCTCTCACCAGGCAGTAAGTTCAGGTAGGCCAGACAGACTGAGTTCAAATATGCTTCCGGATGAAGTTTTTTATATATAAACACCAAGTTTCGTTAGGAAAACTCAATATTTCAACCATTCGATCAGAGAAAACCTGTTAAGAAAGGAGTGAACTTATAATAATGCAATCTCATCACTGGCTGCCCTGACCATGAGAATACCATTTAGCTAGTTCTAGAAAGCCATGGATTCTCACCTCTTTATCTATTTTTACATTACTGTGTGGTAGTTTCCAGAGCATAATAATAATTGCATAATAACTGCATAATAAGGAATCATAGCAAGGGTGGCACCTTTTTCATGAAAAATCAGAGGTATAAAATGATGAGACCATTTGGACCAGGATCTGCTCTGTCCTACCTGTAGCATAGTAGTTGGCATCTTCTGAGAGGTTAGATGTTTCAACTCAACTTCTTAATCTTCTGGAGGACTATATGGGTGAATTGAGTGCTATGTGGATATTACCAGAAATGAATGGTTCAATATATCTTGGCCTGTTTTTGATACAACTACAAAAATCCTGACAATTACAGATGACAGTGTGTCTTCTGTTGCCATAAGAAAAAAAGAGACACCCAAACTACTATTTTGCATTTGTGGAATGGAGAATCAGAAAGTGAATGAGAGATTCAGAGAGGGTAGTCACTATATAAGGCAAATGAGAGATTCAGAGTGGTATGTCCACTACAAATAGATCAAAACAAGAAACAGACACAGTGTAGGTCTAAAATTACAGTTATTAGAGGGTCTCTGGTAACATAATCTTGCAGGTCTGAATGTGTTTCCCCTCTCCTCTCCTTTACTTTCATATAAATTAGAGGGGTATCTGTCTTATATTTTTTCATAAATCACTTCATAAGGGCTTACGTCACATTAATCTATTGTTTGCTTTGGTAATGGATCGTTCCTTTCTCCATCAAGGCCATTCTTTATGCCATCTACATCACCATTCTCACTCCTAAATTCCCTTCTCCTTTTAATTTTAAAAAGGTTTTGAAATAGTTTTGAAATTTTGTGGCCTTTCATCCACAAAATTTGGTGGCACACTTTCAGGTTTCATAATGGGGTCTGAGGACCTCATGTGATCCATAGCTTGAAATTTACCCACCATGCTGTCAGAGAATAAAACAACCTATCTCTGATGAGCCAAATCAAAATAGCTTTATTCTGGAAACTAGAGGGTGTTTCTTTAGCTACCAGCCTGAAATCATGGTTTTCTTTCTGTATGTAGAAAAGAAGAAAAACAAAAAGGAATTATGTATATTTAGTCCTGTTTATTTCAGACTAACCAACAAATATGTAAAATAGACAAAATAAAATTAATCTAGTACTAATTTAATATTTAAAATATATTAAAATTAACTTAAATAACTAAACATATCATGGTCCTAGTTCTAAAACTAATCCCTGAGATATCAAATAAAATTAAAATATGAATTATTATCTTTTTAAAAAATAGTGATAGTATTATATCCGAAGATCAAAATATACAGCAAATGTATAATATTCCAGTTCAGTGAAAACCTAGATTAGATTTCTATTGCATTTTATGTGCTGCTGCACACATTCTGGCTACCTTACAAGTAATAGGAAAGTCATTGTCCAAAATTATTAAATAACAATAAAGCTGATTTGCACAAACTCATATTCTTAGGAGTCAATGAAAGAATAAGCAAATTGCAAATATCTCTAGAGTATAATGGATGAAGAAGATATGTCCCCAAGTTTCTACTTGATTATTGCTACATGGTTACAAACAGTCCGTGCAAAAAAAGAGCCTCTTGTATTTTTTCTAGCCCAGCTAAGGGAGAGAAAGTGAATGTACCAAGGTCCTTCCATTTTATGATGGGGATTTTGTTTTGCTTTGATTTTGTTTGTCTTGACTGCTGGTGACTATAAGGATGAGACCCTTCTTGGCAAGGCAAAAGCCTTCCTTCTTAGGATTGAGGGAGTGACGGGCCATTTTTGTCTGTTCCTCAGCCGTTTTCCTTATCTTTGTACCTCATACAGTCTCATAACAAAATGAAACAAGAGTGGCATTTATTCCAGGCTAAAATACTAGAGAGGTTTCAATGGAATAGTAAAGGAGATCATCTGAACATCTATTAAGTTTCTTCCTCCAGAATCATCCAGTTATCTGAAATTAAACAAACAAAAGTACATCTGATTGATTCATATTTATTTTTTTGCTATTCAACATAATAACAATCCTTTGAAACCATACTATAATAATGATCTGTTCACTAAGCTATAGCAACTAAATTCACAGATGATGTCAAACCAAAGGTCTTGATTTACAAGCTATAATAGCAAGATTCATATATCATTTAATCAAAACAAAAAAACTACATTATTTGTGGACCCAAACTTTATCTCAGATTCTGCTACCTTTTGGGTTTGACTGAAAATGCTATTTCTATATAACCTCTGAACCCAAATGGCACCTTTAAGCACATGTTTGTAGCTACAAAAACAGCTCTAATTTTTAACACTTAAAGAGAAGAACCATCCACAGCTTAGCTTAGAGCATGAGTAAAAAAACATCCCAAACGAAAGACAACAATTTCCATATTATTGCCATGAAAACAATATGAATTTATCCTTGTAATCACCAAATTCCATTCAAGGAAAGCCTTGTCTTTAAGAATGAATATCAATCTATCTATCCCTCTATCTATCTATCTATCTATCTATCTATCTATCTATCTATCTATCCATCCATCCATCATTTATCATCTATTCAAAAACATTTAATATTGTTAAAGATTTTCCATCATTTGTATGCCTCTCCAAGCAAAGACACTGGGAGGCCTCCACCAATCAGCCAGGAAAATTAAATAGAACCTCTACATTCAAAGGCAGTGTACCTGCAAGTAGCAGCTATTGGAGACAAAAGGAAGAAGAAAGCCTGTGTACATTTAAAGTTGAGGTAGGAACTGATCTGTCTGTCATGTTTCAAGTCTAACACTAGAGAAGGATCTGGCTGGAATGGGATTAACCCTTTGGTATTTTCCTTCTTCCAGCCAGGCTTCAAGCTGTTTTTGGATGGCATTAGCTGAACTATGCTAATAGCTTTCCTTCCTGTTCCTCTCTGTTTACACTGACAAGTATCAGATTGTGCTGTTGAAATCAGAGCTCACTTCCTTCCAGAAGATTAAGGAACCCTCACTTGTAGCCTTCTATCCTAGGTTGTTGACAGGAGCTAAAACTAACGATTTATTATCCTAGAACAGGTTTTCAGAATGCTACTTTTTTCAATAGAAGCAAGCGATCCTTCTGTTACTCTGGAATGGTGTCCTGCAATGGTGTCCCTTTTGGCTAAATGGAGTGTGAGGTGCTGTGAGGAGCTGATAAATTTTTTTGACCTGCCTGTCTGGGATCCCTTAATTTCATACACTTGTTCCTTATTTTGATATGTCTGAAGACGTGTATGGTCCAGTTTCTTAGCGATTCCATCCAAAGTTCTGATTTAAAGGCAAAACCTCATTCAGGCTTCTATAAATAATGAGGTCAAAAATAAAGTCTCTCATAAAGTCGCTATATTCTACTTTTTGTGATTTCATGACCATGTTACTTTCTTGGTGGCAAAAAAAAAAAAAAAAAAGAAACTGTTTGTCACTGGATTCTTCTCAAAAGTCTATCTGGCAACAAAGATAACTTTCTACATTTTATTTAATTGAGCTTAAATTAATAGGCTTAAGATAGCTATTCTACTTTTGAATAACTTCACTCAAAGTTTCAAAAGAATTGAAATACTATAAAAAGGAAGAAAAACTGCCAGGGATCCTTTACTGTTAAACAAATGCAATAAATAAAGGGAGAAAGTTATATTTCAGCCAGAACAAGGCTGTCAGTTTAGTTATTTAACTAAAAACAAGCATATTAATGAGAATTAATTTGATGTAGTGCTTAATGCACTAGACACAGTTTCTAGACTAGAAACTGTGAGATTGTTAATTCTAGTCTATCCTTAGAAACAAAGCTGATTGGTAGACCTTGGGCCATTTTATCTCAGCCCTAAGAAGCAAGGAATGGTAAACACTTCTGAAAATTTTACCAAGGAAGCTGTAATCCAGGCAGTTCCCATGGGTCAACACTGTCTCAAACAGCAAATTTCTCTCTCTTTCTCCCTCAGACACACACACACACACACACACACACACACGCACACACACACCAAAGTCACAAAGCATGATGTTTTCCAACTTGTTCAGGTCTTGTTACACCTCCTATCTTTCAATCCACTTTCAATCATTAGATCGTCCAGGCTCTTTCTTGACCTAATTAAGTTCTTCCTTCTTGCCTCAGCCTGTGTCTTACATGAAGGGTGCATACATTTTTCCAATTCAAGAGCTGCCCTTGACCTTTGAGTGGCATGTCTGGGACTGCATTCCTAAAATAGCGCGTGGAATCAGAGCAAAATAAAATGTGGATTTCATTTCACATTTAAATTATATTAAAATGATACATAGTTAATATGATCAGGCACATGCTTGGCTATTTCATCCCATCTGTAATATTAAAAAATACTTTTTAGAAACATATGTTGGAAGGTTCTTGGCTATCTTCAAGCTTTTGACCAGCTGTACAAGGCTTGGGACTGAGAATCTCAAACAAGTGAATGATACCATCATCACCACTGCAGTTCTAGATCCTCTCTTAGAAATGAGAAGAGAGAGAATGGGAGGGTTGAACAAAGAAGGAAATTATCCTAGTATGAAAGCAAGAGTTTTTTTCACCCTGATCTTCCTTACTTTTCCCAATCTAAGATAAGAAGATAAGAAGAACTTTATTGTCATTGTGTAAGTATAACGAAACTCTGGATGCACCCTAGCAACTGTTCGCAATACAATAAAACCAGAGCACTTAAAGATGAAGATAAGAAAAATAGAGTACCCGCATCTCCATTTGCAATTAAAGAGTACAATATCTATGAATATACACAAAATATACATCCAGCACTGACTGTGACGCTTTGCCAAGTGTAATAAACAAGAGATGGATTGTACTGCAATATGTTATTATACATCTGAATGAGGTATTGCGATTTCACATCTTTTCACATCTTAATAAGGTAGTGACTTTGTATTTATTTGCGGTTTGGATGGCCCAGGGAAAGAAACTATTTGTTAGTCTAGTGGTATGGGATTTTATTGATGGCAGCAGGTCAAAAAGATAATTGCCAGGGTGTGAGGGGTCTTCTATGATGGATTCTTCTATGATTGATTCTGCTTTGGCAATGGGACCTGGCTAACATTTTGCCTTAAGTCAATGTTTTTCAATCTCAGCAGCTTCTGGACAGCTGTGGACTCCCAATTCCCAGAATTCTCAAGCCAGCATGGGGTCCTGGAAGTTGGTCCACCCATCTTAAAATGGCTGAGGTTGAGAAACACTGACTTAAGTAATGAAGTTGAAAGTGCCTTCAACTTCTGTCCTCTTTCCAATTGTCCTCTTACACTCCTCATTCCTTTGTAAATGCCTAAACTGCTATGTCGCCAACTTCTCTCCCTTTCTTAAGAAATTGGTAACTTCAAAGTTCTCTGCAAGCCAGCAGCTAAGCTCTCTAGTATCCTGCAGAGCAGAAAATAAAAGCAAGCAAAAGAGAGAAACAATTGCAGAAAGAGAGAGAGAGAGACAGAGAGAAACAGTTGCAAAGGGAGAAAGAGGAAGGAGGTGAATCACTTTCACTCTTTGCTTCTGCCCTGCCTCATGTTGGCCTTGACTGCTCACAAATTTCTGCTAAGAAACGTGGTTTCATGCAGGAAAAATGAGTTTCCACTGGCTTGTTTTGCCACAAGTTTGTTTGTTCCACCAGCTACAGCTGCTTGTTTTCTGTTGTAACCACATGTGGTTCCAGGCCACTTCTTTTATTCTCTCTTCAGTCTTTTTCCTGCAAGGGAATCTGTTCTATCGCCAGGAATAAGCAGACTCGAAGACCGGAGTTGAATTCAGCTCTTTATTAGCAACCAGTAACTTCAACTAAAGTTGAGCCATGGCAGCCCTTTTTATAGTGGCTGTTCGTGGCTCGCAACCAATGGCATGCATTTAAACTTCCACCGCTTTAGGCGGCCAATCCAAAACTGTCATTATTAACCAATCGTTAAGCCATGTTTTCAACCAATAGGAATGTGGTATTAGAAGTCTATACATGAATACACTACACCCCTCCCCTCTTGCTTTCCTCCAATGTTACGTGACGTAGTCGCGCAAGTGGGTGGGGCTTTTGTGAGTTCTAGTTGACCTGCGCAGTTCAGTCTCTGTGTTGGTCTCCACCGGTTCGGACAGGCCTGCTGTCCTTTCCACTCTTCTCCTTGGAACCTCCTGGAAGGGCGCCTCAGCCATGCCGTGCCTTGTTGGGTTGATTGGATTGTCTCCGTGGTTCCCCTGCATTGTGTGCGGGCAGGTAGAGTCAGCTTGGCTGCTTCTTTCCTGGTGTTCCTTCAGCTCTTTTTTCTCAGAATCATCTAATCGTAAGTGATTTTTATTTTTTTCTGGGTTTTCGGCTTCTGGTTAATGGTTTGTAACTGGAGGGTTTTCATTTATTTTATTATTTAAAGGTCCCCCCTCTGGTTCTTTTATTACTTTCTGGTGGTGTTTGTTCCATGTTTCGGAAATGTCAGTGTTGCGTTCGACGTGTCATGACCGTAGTTGATCGATGTGTCTTTTCCACAATCTGCCATCAGCTGTTTCTAGTCGGTATGATCAGGACCTGTGATTAGTGTGATTGTTGCCGGTAACCACAACGGTTCTCCGGTAAGATTTTTTGCATATACTAGGTCACCTGGCAAAAAAGAGCGGTACTTAGTGGAAGAGTCTGGTGGTTTTTCGGGGTTGTACGTAGGGTGTAGTCTGTCCAAGTAGGAGCGCAACTTCCTTCCCATTAACAATTCAGCTGGGCTCTTGTTTGTTGCCGTGCATGGTGTTATATGTTGGGTGATGAGCATGGTATTGATTTTTTCTTGCATGTCGTTTCCTTCAAGCATTTCTAATGCTTCTTTCGTGTAACAAACTATGCATTCTGCCCTTCCATTCGCCACCGGATGAGCTGGCACTGTCAAAGCATGTCTTATTCCTTGTTCTGCGAGGAATTGTTCAAAAGCCAAAGCTGTAAACTCTGGCCCATTGTCTGATACTACTACATCTGGTAGACTGTGGGTGGCAAAGAGTTTCTTTAGATGTTTGGTGATGGCTTCCATT
The DNA here is from genome assembly GCF_049901715.1 of Pseudonaja textilis. Classification (NCBI taxonomy): domain Eukaryota; kingdom Metazoa; phylum Chordata; class Lepidosauria; order Squamata; family Elapidae; genus Pseudonaja; species Pseudonaja textilis. Next base: position 96,842,026 of record NC_142008.1, read on the forward strand.
GTTATTGAATTCATGATGATGACTTCTAACCAGTTGGAGTAGGCATCCACAATGATTAGATAAGTATATCCCTTTGTGGGTCCGGCAAAGTCCATATGGATCCTTGACCAGGAGCCTCTGGGTGTCTCCCAGTCAAGGACCAGTGCCGAAGCGGGAGTGGGTCTGGATGACTGGCATTTGTTACATGTTTTGACCCAGGTTTCAATGTCTTTATCTATCCCTGGCCACCAAACGTAGCTTCTGGCCAGGGACTTCATCTTTACCATGCCCGGGTGTCCTTCATGTAACATGTTTAGCACGTCTTCTTGTAATTTTTTTGGGACAACCACCCGATCTCCCCACAATATACAACCTTTTTCAATTGACAACTCAGTTTGCCAGTTTTTAAAAGGTTTAAAAGTCTCTGTCTTTTCGTTTTCCGGCCAACCCCGTCCTACCCAGTTCAGTATCCGGGCCATCAGTGCATCTTTAGCTCTCTCTCTTGCGATGTCCGATGCGGTGATGGGCCAATTTGGGATCGTTTCAATTTGCAGGGTCTGTGTGGTGGGAGCTAGATCGTCATCGTGACCTGGTAGTGGTGAACGGCTTAATGCGTCTGCATGGGGTATGGCTTTTCCTGGTTGATAAATGAGCTTGTAATTGTAGGCTGTGAGAAATTCTGACCATCTTGTCATTCTTGGAGACAGGATGTTGGGGGTAGCCCTGTCTCCAGCCAGGATTCCAAGCAGCGGTTTGTGGTCAGTGATTAAGGAAAATGTCCTACCCTATAGGTATTCGTGGAAACGTTTCACCCCCGAGATGGCTGCCAAGGCTTCCCTGTCCAGTTGGCTGTAGTTCCTTTGGGTCTTGGACAGCATTTTGGAATAAAAGGCGATCGGTGCTTTTCTGCCATCTGGTAGTGTGTGGCTAAGAATTGCGCCTATGCTGAAAGGTGAAGCATCGCAGGTGACAGTTAGGGGTAGTGTGTCACTGTATTGGACCAATACAGATTTAGATATGATTAAGTCTTTGATTTTTTGGAATGCTGCTTCTTCATGGTGACCCCATTTCCAAATGGCTTTTTTATCGAGGAGTCTATGCAGTGGTTCCGCCACTGTTGCCTTCTGCAGCAGAAAGACATGATAAAAATTAATGAGTCCCCAAAATGCCTGTAAATCTGTTTTGTTTTTGGGTCTGGGAGCTTCTTTTATTGCTTGTATTTTTGTGTGTGTGGGGTGGATTCCTGCTTCATCAATAAGGTATCCTAGGAACTCGACCTGATTTGTGGCAAGTTGGCATTTTTCTTTTTTGACTTGGAGTCCTGCTTCTCTAAATTTTGACAAGACTGCCCTTAATCGGTCTTTTAGTTGTTTTTTATTTTCGGCTGATATTAGTACATCATCGAAGTAGGGAACCACCCCTTTTAAGGAGGAGGCGTTCCATCAGGCTCTGGAAAATGCCAGGGGCACGCTGACACCGAATTGTAATCTGTTGCATTTAAAGGCTCCTCTATGTGTTACGATAGTTTGTGCCTCTGCCGTCTCGGGATGAATGGGTAACTGTTGATGTGCCTGTGCAAGATCGAGCTTCCCAAAGATCTTTCCTCTCCCCAATGAGTGCAGCAGGTGTTGAACTACTGGAACGGGATATGTGCTCTGTTGCAATGCATGGTTCAGGGTGGCCTTATAGTCACCACAGATGCGCACGGACCTGTCTGGTTTTATAGGGGTCACAATTGGGGTTTCCCATCTGGCATGGTCGGTTGGCTCTAACACCCCCTGAGCGATGAGCTTGTTTAGTTGCTCATCAATTTTTGGCCTTAGCGCAAATGGTACCTGTCTGGCTTTAAGCCTGATGGAGACTATGTTCGGGTTTAAGCTAAACGATATAGGGGTCCCACGGTACTTGCCTAAGGTCCCATTGAATACGTCATGGAACTCTTCCATCAGGTCTTTCTCCCAGTCCGTCATCGCTATGCTGTTGATTCCTGTCATTTCGATTCCTAGCAGTTCGAACCATTCTAAGCCCAGCAGGCTGGGGTGATCTCGGTCAACGATGGTTAATGGAAGAATCTCGGTGTGTTTTTGAACTTTACTTTGAAATGTCCCAATCCTACTACTGGTATCTTGTTACCCTGTTAGTCTTTGATGATTAGGCTTTGCTCTTCGAGTTCTTTACGTTTTATGTCTGGTATCAAAGTTTTTATTGTGTTCCATGATACCACTGATAAATACGAACCGGAGTCTACTTCCATTTCACATGGCTCGCCTTCTATCAGGACGTTGATTCGAACCTTCTTAGTGTCTGTTGTTCTGGCTGTCCCAATAGTGATTGTCTGATGTGTCTCTTCCTTCTCGTTGAGTCATTGAGTCCTATGTTCCCAGCTCCAGCGACTTCTGGTTGGCTTTTCCTTATTTCTGGTGGGGGAGTACTGCCTCGTCTTTTTGTACTATAGCTCTTTTTGTTTTGGCAGACCCTTGCAATGTGCCCCCATTTTTCACAATGCCGGCATATGGAGTCCAAGAATCAATACTCAGACCACGGGTGGTTTCCGCCGCATCCTGCACACCAAAATTCAGGTTTTCTCCCTCATCTCTCTCTCTGGTTCCTTTCTGAATGGAATCTGTTTACCTCCTCGTCTTCATCTTCGGAGTCAGTTGATGATTTGATATCTTCATGGTGAGAGGTTGTGGTAGCATGTTTTTGGGCTCCCTCTGTTTTCTTTTCTTTATTCAGGCTTGGGCTGTTTGTTGTATTCATCTGCTTCATTTTTGCTGCAGACTTCTTTGCTACTTCAGCAGCAGTTGCTTCAGCAATGGCTTCATTTGCAGTGATGTTGGGTCGGTTTAGCAGTTTGCTCTGTAGGATAGCTTCTCTCAATCCGAGGACTATGCAATCCCTCATGGTTTCATCCATGTTGAGGAACTTGCATGCCCCCCCAATGTCCCTTAAAGATGCCATGAAGTCTCCAATACTTTCACCTTCTAGTTGGTTGCGCTTGTAGAATTCATGTCTTCTAATGAGATTGGACATGACTGGTGCATAATGGTTTCTCAGCATTCGATTCAGGTCTGGCCATGCCATCTGTTTAACATCATTGGGTCTTGCTAATGCCTTGGGCATTTTAAAATAGTCGGGCCGCAATGCATCAGGAATACAGCTCTCTTCCTCTGGTCGGTGATTCCTTGCAGTTCGTTGCTTTCTAAAAACATCAGGAACCTGTCAATATATGATTCCCAGTCTTCTTCGGCTGGGTTGAACGGGGCGGGTGGTGAATTGTTGTCAGCCATCTTGTGGCCTTTCGGCTGTCGTCACCACATGCTTACGGTCTTTGTTCCTCCAATCCCACCTTTGTCGCCAGTGTTCTATCACCAGGAATAAGCAGACTCGAAGACTGGAGCTGAATTCAGCTCTTTATTAGCAACCAGTAACTTCAACTAAAGTCGAGCCGCGGCAGCCCTTTTTATAGCGGCTGTTCGCAGCTCGTAACCAATGGCATGCCGCTTTAGGTGGCCAATCAGAAACTGTCATTATTAACCAATCATTAAGCTATGTTTTCAACCAATAGGAATGTGGTATTAGAAGTCTATACATGAATACACTAGAGAATCTTTATGTCAAACACAGCTGGCTTTTCTCTTGCCTCAGTCTTCAGGTATTCAAACAAGCTTAGTATTGACAAGAGTCATTCTTTTTCCTATAGTTTATGGAAGCAGAGCTGGTTTCCAAGCTTCTAATGGTGCCAGGACCAAACTTCATTGATCTTGTTCATCTGCCTGGTGGAAAATGAGCTTCAGAATTGTATCCCTTGAGATGACTAGTTTACTCCCCTGTATCAAATCCTAAAGCTGCCAAAGATGGTCTTGAATGGATGACTATAGGATGGCACAGGTTCCACACCTGCAGCATCAGGTACACAACACAAACATTGTGGAAGAAAAATCAGGCCTGCCTGTTTTGGATTTCCTTACATGTCTCGCCTGTTCCATGCTTAAACAATCAAGGTAGAAAGGACTGGAAGGAATAAAGGAATCAGTAATTATTTATTATTTCCAAAGCAACAGAAAAATGGAGCAGAGAGATTATTTGACAACTCTGAAAGATGGTTAACAAGTCAGGTTGGCTTTTTTCCTTCTGGTCTGTTTATGGTTGTGGTTGCTGGGATGAAACTGGAGCAACAATATTAGACTCAGGCTTCTAGCTGTGGTAATTGGAGAGAAGGGAAACATGACATGTCTCTTACAAAAGATCATGGGACAATGCTCCCTGCAAACCTCTGTGACTGACAGCTAAACCTCATCTGCTTTCCCTTTGCTTAGAATTCTTCCTGAAGGAATGGAGCATCTTTCATATCCTCTGATTCTCTGGATAAGGAGAAGATGGGCTGGCAGGCAGGTCACAAGGTGTTCTATCGCCAGTAAAAGAGATTCGAAGACCGGAGTTGAATTCAGCTCTTTAATAGCAACCAGTAACTTCAACTGCAGTCGAGCCGCGGCAGCCCTTTTTATAGCGGCTGCTCGCGGCTCACAACCAATGACATTTATTTAAACTTCCCGCCGCTTTAGGCAGCCAATCTGATACTGCCGTTATTAACCAATCATTCCATTGCATTAACTAACCAATAGGAACATCGACTTAGAAGTCTCTATTTGAATACACTACACAAGTGGTATCTACTTTATGGTAGGTTGCTACATACAGGCGCTGGTGATTTCCTGCAGATCCCCAGAAGGAAAAAAAAGCAGGTACTCTTCTCCTACCCCAGTTCCTCAAATACAGTTAGGAGAAAATGCATAATCAACTCCAAAAATTTGGAAATGCTCTTCTTTTTTTTTAATGAGAACAAGGATCAGAATTATCTGCCACAGGCCTCCTCACTTCCAATCCACACAAAAGTGAAATAAAATAAATGGCTTGCACTATTGCAGTTCCTCTCCAGCCACGCCCACCCACCCTTATTTTACACTGTATCTGAATGTACAAAAAATATTTCAGGGTTTCTTATGAGGACTATTGAAGAGGCATCACACCCCTTTCACTTTGAAAGCCCAGAATGTCCACAGCCACAAGATACTGTGAGACAGGAATTCTTGCAAATGAGGAAATGGACTGACCACAAATTCCACAGAATCACAACTTTTTTTAAAAAAAAATGCTACTTACACCGTGGTTTTAAACATTTGAACTGCTTAGCTAGAAATTAATGGGTTCAGCTGTCAAAGCCAAGTGAGATCATTCGGTTGTAGACCATTGGAACTTTTTTTGAACTTTCTCACCCAAATAAATAAAATGTATTAAACTTTGTCAGGATAAATTGAAAATAATTTTGTGTGTGTGTGTGTGTATGTTATGCTATAAACATTTGGTATGTGTCTTCACATTCATTTATAGTTTTCCATAGCCCTTTGCATCTCACTCTGGTTTTGAATGAATACTGAGAGATATGTGAACCAAACCAAAGTTGTTGTCTCATACGTACCTACAACATGGAGGGAGTGGGTATTAAAATCTGCACTGGAAGTACTGATGCACGACCCCTGTTCTGCAGGGTGCACCCATGATGTAATGGATTAGTAGTCTGTTTCCTGCTTCTGATGCACGTGTAATCTGGATTGTGTGGTTTGAGAGTGAGTAATCAGAGTGAGTAATCATTCTTGGCAAGAATGCAAGTCAAGTACTGATAGCCCCTTTGCCGATTCCCACTTCCTCTTTTGGATGAAATTTTACTTGGCAAGAGGTCCTGATTGGCAAGCAACCTCCGTGTCTTCCCAAGTGGACCTTTCTGATGAGATGTGACAACTGTATCAAAGACAGGAAAATAGCCAATATCTTAGGGCAAGTGTCTTGCAGGAAATGATATTCATACATAGGCAAACAAACAGGCACTCTACCAAGACTGAATCAAGACATCAGGCCTGGAAAGAAACGGTTTGTCATTCTCTTAACCTTTTAATTAATTGGTGAGTCTTCTAAATGGAGCTGTGTGTATTGCATGTATGCAAATAAGACAGAGAGAGGCATGTGCAGAAAGTAGGCTATGTTGAGTTTGCTTGCAGGAGAACAGCTGCTTCGCTTAGGGATATATTGCACTGCATGTACAATGACTCTTCGCAGGCAGAAATGCAAGTCCATGGGGGGAACTGCAGGAAAGAAAGTAACTTGAACATGATGCTACAACAGATGGGAATGGGAGTGGATTGTGGAGGGGAGAAATTAACACTTCCTGTAGATCTATTCACGTGCTACCTCATGTGTAACATGCAACACACAAACCAATTGAAAAGCTATCTGTAGAGATATGGATATTAAAAATATTTCATATTATTAACTTCCATGCTGGTAATATGCTCATCCAAGAGAGAATTTTTTATCCATCATATCTAGTGGTAAGATTGTACAGACACTGAGATGTTCATAAAGCACTGGACAACAATCTTTTTGTACTGAGCAAGCTATAAGCTTTGTTGCTATAGTCAGAATGTTCTCTTTGGAATTGCATCTGCTTGCGAAAAGGATGAGTACGTCTAATAGTTTTGTGATTTGAACTCTAATTAATGTCTATATATTTTAAATGCCATATTTGAGTCATCTGTATATATACTGAAAAGGCCTCTGATAACTTTATTTTTTGATAACTTTATTATCAAAGAACTTTTTCTCTCGTTCCAGATTTAACGTCTTACCAAGGGATACTTCATTTTTCTGCTTTTTGTGACAGGGTTCATGGAAAGCGCTGTTCCACAAATGATTCCACTACAATCAGGACTCAAAGCTATAACCTGCACTACAGAACAGAGAAATCAAGCCTACAGATGGTTGTTCTGAACAACAACATGGAAGAAATTCCTGATAGAGAAAATCTATGAAGGTAGACCTCTTTTTGCCTCTTGCAAAAAGGCAAGGCAGGCATCTTGCAATGTGGCTGTTTCACCAAATTTCAATCTGAATAGAGCTGGAAGGGACCTTGGAGATCTTGTAGTCCAACCCTCTGCTCAAGGAGGAGACCCTGTATCATTTCAGACAAGTGGCTGCCCAGTCTCTTCTTCAAAACCTCTAGTGATAGAGCAACCACGACTTCTGAAGGCAAGCTGGTCCCCTGGTTAATTGTTCTCACTGCTAGAAAGTTTCTTCTTAATTCCAGGTTGTTTCTCTCCTTAATTAGTTTCCATCCATTGTTTCTTGTCTTGCCTTCTGGTGCTTTGGAAGATAAGTTGACCTCCTCAAATACTGGAATACTGCTATCATGTCACCTCTAGTCCTTCTTTTCTCTAGAGTTGCCATATCCAGTTCCTGCAACCGTTTGTTGTGTATTTTTTTTTTTTGGCCCTTAATCATCCTAGTTGTTCTTCTCTGCACTTTTTCCAAAGTCTCAACATCTTTTTTGTAATATGGTGACCAAAACTTGATGCAGTATTCCAGGTGTGGTCTTACTAAGGTTTTAGTATGAAAACCTTACCAAGTAAATATTTACTTACTTGTTTACCTAGCAGTCCTATTTCTAATCTGTCCATTAAGCACTTAATTCTCATAAGGGCTTTGGCACATGGTTGCCTTGGTCCACAGCCCTTTCTATGTTTAAGGATTAATATCAGTGTTAAGTTTGGGAAAAGAGAGGCTGAACCAGAGCATGAGTGCAACAATACTTTATTATAACAATAAAGGGCTGACCGTGCTTGCCACGCCTGGAACTGGCTCGCAGCAATCAGCAACTGGTTGGACCCCGCAGCCTGCTTTTATAGCTGGCTGCTGGGGAGAACCAACCAATGAGTAAAGGGAGAACGCCCGCGAAGTGAATGGACCTGAGTGAGAACTCCTAGAGTCCTCAGGACATAACACCCCTTCCCCCAGATGCGAACACGCATAGTCTTTGAGGTAGGCAGGAGGTTTATGTTGGCGCCCGGAACGGCACAGCTCTGGAACGCTGACTGTCCGTTCAGAGCCTGTCTGGGAAGGCAGAGCTGGGTAAGTGTCACCAACGTGCCCCTCGGTTCGGGCAGGCCCGGGACTTGTAGGGTTGGTCACTGGGGACGTGCTCCCGTAGACTGGATCGGGTTGGTCTGCCGTCTGGGCGCCGCTGTCCGTGTTCGGGCTTTCTGGAATGACTGTTGGTGTGCACTGGTTGCCGGGAAGGATGTGGATGTGGGGTTGATGCTGAGACCTCCCGTCGCTTTGTGAATCTGGGTCCCTGCTAGTGTGGGTGTGGAGACGCCTACGCAGCTGGTCCAGGTGCCTTCTCCAGACCCGGCCGTCCTCCAGTCTGACCCGATATGACCTTGGTCCGGTGATGGCCACGATCTCGCCTGGGATCCACAGGGGGTCTCCAGCGAAGTTCCTCGCGAATACTGGCTCCTGTAAGATAAAATGTCTAACCCCCGATGTGGAAGCGAGGGGAGAGTCAGGGCAGTATTGTGGGTGAAGTCTGTCCAATACAGTCCTCAGACGCCTGCCCATCAGGAGCTCAGCTGGGGACTTGTTGGTGACTGAACATGGAGTTGAATGCTGGCTCATCAGGAAACGCGAGAGTTTGTGGTGCCAGTCATCCTTGCTGAACCTGGCCAGGGCTTCTTTAGTGGTCCTGACGGCCCTTTCAGCCAATCCATTACTGGCAGGATGAAATGGGGCTGTGAAAATGTGGCGGATACCCAGGTTGGCAGCGAAACGGCTGAACTCGGTTGATGCGAACTGTGGGCCATTGTCGGAGACAATGGAGTCGGGTAGCCCGTGTGTAACAAACAGGCGTGTTAATACGTTGGTGATTGCTTGTGTGGTGGTCGTGGATAGCTGTGCTACGTCAATCCATTTAGAATAGGCGTCCACGACCACTAGGAACATCTTCCCATGCAAAGGGCCGGCCAGGTCGATGTGAATTCTGGACCACGGAGCGCTGGCGCTCCCATTTAGTAGGGGTGGCAATAGGAGGAGCTGGACAGGATTCCTGGCAGGGGTTGCAGGAGCTTACCCATCTAGCGATGTCCTCGTCGAGGCCCGGCCACCACACGTAGCTGCGTGCTAATGCCTTCATTCTCACGATGCCCGGGTGTCCCTTGTGCAACGCCTCCAGAACTCGGGCACGCAGTGAGGTCGGGATGACCACTCGAGTGCCCCACAGTAGACAGCCCTGCAAACTTGACAATTCCTGCATGCGGGTTTTGAAAGGTGTGAATTTGGTTTCAACATTGCCACCCGGCCACCCCTCCTCACCCAGTCGAGCACCTGGGCGGCGTTTTGTCTGCCTTGGTTTTAGCAGCAATGTCAAGGGCAGTGATGGGGAGGTCCAATTGGGTGACCTCGAAAATAGCGTGCACAGGAGCAGGGTCTTCAGCCGGAGCCGGCAAGGGACAGCGGCTGAGAGCGTCAGCGTGGGACAATGTTTTACCTGGGCGGTGTATGAGTCTGTAGGAGTAGGCTGCTAGGAAGAGGGTCCATCTCGTCATCCTAGGAGAAAGGACTTGAGGGGTCTGTTTGTCCCCAGCTAGTAGACCCAGGAGGGGCTTGTGGTCTGTGACCAGCTCGAAAAAATGGCCAAAGAGAAATTCATGAAATTTTTCACTGCTGCAACAGCTGCTAGAGCTTCCTTATCGATCTGGCTGTAATTACGCTCTGTTGCAGAGAGCGTCCTGGAGAAAAAGGCAATGGGAGCCTCGGCGCCATTGGGAAGCCTGTGGCTTAATACCGCCCCAATTCCAAAGGGGGATGCATCTGCTGCCAGCACTAAAGGAAGGTTGGGGTCGAATTGAATAAGTACCGTCTCTGACGTGAGTAGTGATTTGACGGCGTGAAAAGCATGGTCTTCTTTGTGCCCCAGTGCCAAGGTGACTTTTTATCCAGTAATCTGTGTAGGGGTTCAGCTACTGATGCTTTATGGGGCAAGAAGGACGCGTAAAAGTTCAATAGCCCCAAGAAAGCCTGTAGTTCAGTTTTGGAGGTTGGAGTGGGTGCCTCGTGAATTGCCTTAACCTTGGACTCCAGGGGTGAATGCCTGAGGTGTCAATTTTATAACCCAGAAAGTCCACCTGTCTAGTGGCAATGGTGCATTTTTCTTTTTCAATTTGAGGCCATGCTGTCTGAACCTCTCTAACACTGCTCGAACTCTCTGGAAGAGTTGGGGTCTGTCCCTGGCCGAGACTAAGATGTCGTCGAAGTAGGGTACTACTCAGGGAGGCCCTGTAAAATCCGCTCCATGAGGGATTGAAAGATACCTGGGGCAACACTTATGCCAAATTGGAGCGCTTGCATCGGAAAGCACCCTGTGAGTGACAATGGTCTGGAGTTCCGCTGTTTGGTTGTCAACAGGGAACTGTTGATACACTTGAGACATGTCCAATTTGGCAAAAATACTGCCAGGTTCAAAAGTGTGTAATAAATGCTGAATGACGGGCACCGGGTAAGCGCTAACTTGTAAAAACTTATTGATTGTGGTCTTGTAGTCCGAGCAAATTCTCAGGCTACCGTCTTTTTTGAGGGGTGTGACAATGGGCGTCTCCCATTTGGCGAAATCTGTTGGCTCAATGACCCCTTGTTTTAATAGTTTATCCAATTCAGCATCTAGTTTTGGCCGAATAGCGAAAGGGACCCTACGCGGTTTTAGCCTGATTGGGACTGCCTGGGGGTCGACTGAGAATGATATAGGGGTACCGTTATAACACCCCAGCTCATCGCTGAATACATCTGAGTAATCAGCGAATAAGGAGTCAGTGTCAGAGGTTGAGACAGCATGGACTCCTGTCAGCCCTAGGCCGAGATGGGGAAACCAATCGAGCCCCAATAAGGTAGGGAGATTGCCGTTAACTACCACTAGAGGTAGGTGACCTTTAAAAGCTCTAAAATTGACAAGGAACTTGCCTCTGCCGATTACAGGAATGGTCTTCCCCTGGTAGTCCTTCAGGCTAAACTGGCACTTCTGGAGCCGGCTAGTGGACAGGCTGGGCTGGAGCCTCTTGAGGGTGTTCCACGAGATAATTGAGAGCGCTGACCCTGTGTCAACCTCCATGCGGCACGGTTTACCTTCTAAGGAAACGGAGAGAGAGATTTTACTAACAGTGTGGCAAGTGTGCTTGGCATGGTGGTGCGTGCGACAGTTCAATACTTGCCTCTGCGGCCCCGAGTGTGAGAAGGGGGGGTGCCTTTGTGTTGAGCTTTGAGGGGCTTGGCAGACTCTCGCGATGTGCCCCCTTTTATGGCAGTTATTGCAGGTGGCTCCTTTGAACTTGCAGGTGGCCCTCAGATGAGATCCACCACAGGCTAGGCACAGGGTGATGTGCTTGGGTAGACCGATGTTTTCTTGTTTGGCTCCTACCTGCGGCCGTCTGTCATTGGAGAGGCGGTGGATGTCGTTTTCGTCACTAAGGGATTCCTCTGCTACCACCTCCTCGGAGTGGACTGGAATTGGCGTCAGCTTGGCAATCGGGCCATGGATTTCGGTGGCTGAGTGCGCTGCCAGTTCTGCTGCCAAGGCCTCCTCGACTGCTTGTGCGAGATTGAGGTCTTTTTTCGCGAGAAGGCGCCTTTGAAGGTGTAGGTCCTTGACCCTGCAGACTAGTTGATCGAGGAGCATGTCCTCTAGGTAGGTTCCAAACCCACAATGCAGTGCTGCTGTTCTGAGGGCGGCCATATACTAATTGATGGTCTCCTTGTCCGCTTGCTTCCTCATACGGAAGGTGAATCTCCTGGCAATCTGTGAGGGCCTGGGAGAATAGTGGTTAGTGAGGATTTCAAGTAGCTCTGACCACGGAACGTTTTTCAACTCACGTGGAGCCACGAGGGCTGTGGCAGTATCGAAGACGATGGCTCCACAGTAGATCAGGAAATACGATTTTTCCGATGCTCTCCAGCATCAGCCAGCCCAATTGCATCGATATAATGGGTAAAAGCGGTTCTTGTATGATTCCCACTTCTCCTCATCCGGTTTGAACGCTGGGAAGACTGGATTGGAATTCATGGTGATGGGGCGGTAGAACAACCTGTGGACAAAATCTCTCTGGGGCAGCAGAAAAAATGTTCTAGTGCCAGTGGCAGGCAAGTGATTTCAGCTCTGGAGAGGCTTTTCGCAATCCTCTCTCTCTCTCTGGGTTAGCCACGTTTGGCCGTCAGCCGTTGGCGGCATTTGAATTCGCGCCTGTGTGGGCGTCAGTGACTTGACTACAGCACCGTGCTGTGCCTTTTAGGTTTGAAATTCAAATGACAGCCGTTTGAATTTCGCGCCTAAACAATGAGCGGCTGCGGCTCGCATGGCGCTTCCACTTTCCCTGTAGCTGGGCTAACAAGCGGCTACAGGCGCTTCTAACTTTCGTTCTGACCGGTCTCTCTGGCTGCGGATCAGTGTTCGCTTCTATCGCTTGCTGGCGCTTTCTCTGTCAGCGGACCAGCGTTTGCTCTTTTTGTTTGCTCTTTTGCTTGCTGACCGCTCTCTCTGGCTGCGGATCAGCGTTGCTCTGCTCGCCGACCGATCGCTCTCTCTGGCTGCGGATCGGCGGCTAGTGACTCAGCGGTTGCATGGTGCTTCTGGTAGCCATCCCATCCTCGTCGCCAGTGTTAAGTTTGGGAAAAGAGAGGCTGAACCAGAGCATGAGTGCAACAATACTTTATTATAACAATAAAGGGCTGACCGTGCTTGCCACGCCTGGAACTGGCTCGCAGCAATCAGCAACTGGTTGGACCCCGCAGCCTGCTTTTATAGCTGGCTGCTGGGGAGAACCAACCAATGAGTAAAGGGGAGAATGCCCCCGCGAAGTGAATGGACCTGAGTGAGAACTCCTAGAGTCCTCAGGACATAACAATCAGCACTTTGAATGATGCAATAATACAAATTTGGAGCTGGTTGGGAATAGTTAGGCCAATATTACTAAATCTGGTATCCTTCAAGAACATCAATTTGAGGAAAGCTGATATAGAAAATGTTAATGTCTGAATTAACATCTTACCCAATAATAAATTAGCTGTATGTTCCAAGTATCAGATGAAGAAGTATGGAGGAAATCAAAATAATTATATAAAAATATGGATACATAACCAAATAACTATAAAGTTCTTTAATAGTATTTCAAAACAGTCTTCCACAATCTGATATCCTTCAGATATGTTGGATTTCATTTTCCATTGTTCCCTATTTATATATCCAATAACTTTTCATTCTGAAGATTATAAGATGCTGGCTGAGAGATAATAAAATAGACAGAAATCCAACAGTTATCTGTATCTTTACTAGCTTAATACCCATGCTTCAATACAAAACTATGTGGTTGGGCTTAGTTTTGGGGGAGGAAAATAAGCGGGGGTGGGGGGAAATCTGCCTCTGCCTATCAGCATCCATTGGTATTCATCTGGCTAGTGTCCTGTCAGTGTGTGAGAAAGTTGAGGGCTTTTTGGAAACTGAAACAGTATTTGCTATGTGAGCAAGAAGGAGACAGCAAGAAGCTTGGGCATGGCTTAGCTCAACTGTTCTGTACTAAAACTGAAGCTAAAACTGAAACTGAAACTCCTCTCCTCTGTTTGTGTTTTGTATTTGGAACAGATTTCTTTTCAGGTGGGGAGGGGGAATAGAACTCCTTAACATCAGAGCATGTGAATATATGAAATATTAATGCTCTGATTGTCATTTTGAAAAATCCTTTCTTAGTGAGCATCTAGAAGCCAAGAGGAACATACATGCCAAATTTCAAGTTTGTAGGCTTTATAGTTCTGGAGATTTTGTGATGATATGTGAGTGGTATTTTACTTTTATATAGATAGATTTACACATAGATGCCTTCCATTTGCCAGGGTTTATAGTTGAAAATTTTGCACTTTCCACTCTTACTTACCTTATGAGATAACTAGTCCGAATGTATATATATTGGACCAAGGATACTTGAAAACTCTCAGCCCTGTTACTTTGTCTCTGAAAAAAAACAACAACCAAGGTTGGTAATTAGGTTAAAGATATTGTTTCCAAATATATGGCAGCTAGATATATAAGCTGCTGGACTCTTGTAGAGCAGAGGCTATTCTCAAGCTAGTGGTAGTGGATATGAATGCTGATGCACACCTGGGCAATGATGCAGCACTTCTTTGGGGTGGCCAATTGGTTGGTTATTTCCAAGGGGGCTGCCAGCTTTTTCAAATAGAAGGTTTTATAAGTGAACAGTGTCTACTTTCACTCTCCTCTATGCTTAGAAATGAGAAAAGTTGGGTAAAAGTTAATGCAGCTGTTCCCATGTGGGTTGATTCTTTCCCCTTTTGACTTCAAGACTCAGCTTAGTCATAGTTTGGCGTTTTTTAATAATGAAATGAAGAAATTAAGAACTTCTTCTAACAAGAAAAAAGAAACAGCCCACGATTTCCTTCACTTTTCCTTCTCTTTAGCTTACATTGCAATCTTTATGCTGTTATTAAAATATGACTGAAAGAACTTCTCAAGGCTGTCTCTTTACTTATTTATCTCAGCTAATTCCTTGAGGCTGGTTAGAAAATTGTAACTCTGCATCTTGAAGGTATCCCAGAACACAAGCTGTATCCCCTCATTATTTCCTAAAAGAAAAAAAATAGAACAGCTATTTTTCATCCAATATAATAAAATAATTATTAAAATATACATAAATTACTATATTTTGAGTAAAAACTTTTTTAATGACAAAAATATTTCCTTTAAAATCACCCAGAGTATTTTTCAAATGTAACTTTTTTATAGTGGTAATATTGATAAAGCTGATACTAGGTAAGGTGGATAATCAAGGGGTTTTTTGATAGACAGGAAGCAACAGATAAGACTTGGGAAAATTACATCTAGTACTGGCAATAAGCATAGGTGCCCCTCAGGGCTGTGTGTTCTCTCTCCATTGCTTTTCTTGCTCTATACCAGGAGTGTCAAACTTGCGTTGTCACTGCAGTATCACGTGACGTATTGCAACTTTCTCCCCCTTCACTAAACTGGGTATGGGCATAGCCAGCACATGGCACATCCAGCCCGTGGGCAGGCTGCAAGTTTGACAGCCCAGCCCTATACTAATGACTGCATCTATAAGGATTCTTCTGTCAAAGTTGTGAAGTTTGCAGGCAATACAATGGTCACAGGCCTTTTGCAACTCAGGTCCAGCAGACTACAATGAGGGAGTAACATTTATTTGTCAGTCTACTGTCTGTGTCAGATCATGTATGTTTGGCTGCAGGACTCTTCTGCTCTAGCCTACATTGGCTTTAGTTACCTTGTAGTTCTACTGCTAACAGTAATGGTTCAACTCCTAATATCCAAAGGTTCTGTGGGACTAAAGTTGGTATGGTTCTGGTTACCTCAGAATGAGGCAGATTAGTATAAGTAGTGGCTGATATTCTCAAATTGGTTTCGAGAACAGGGGAATAGTCCAGTGATACCCCAAAGCTTAGGTTGGGACTCTCAGAGCTCTTCCCAAAATAGCTGTCAAATTGAAAACCCTAATGCAGAAGGAACCAAAAACAATGCAATAGTTGTTGACGGGTACTTACTATATGTATTGAACACCATTTTAATTAAATTCAAATATATCTACATTTAGTTTTCCACTGACCCCTTTTTCTTCAGTTCCCACCCATTTTTAGAGTGACCTCTGGCATTTCATTCAAAAATTAAATGCACACTTTGGCCTGAATATGGTTGCATGCCTTTGTTCTAAAAATGTAAAGAAAAGAAAAGAAAAATATATTTCAGATTAGTGCTGTAAAGAAAGAGCATTCCACTTTGAATTTATCAGCATTTGGGATGGTATGAAAAGGTTTCTCTCTCTCCCCCCCCGTCTCTCTCTAGGCACAAAGCCAGCTGAGGGAACCTTGGGCCACTCACTCTTGCTCAGTCCTAGGAATCAGGCTGTATCAAAGCACTTCTAAAAAAAACCCTTGGCAAGAAAACTGTAGAAAATAATCTAGACAGTCCCCAGGGTCATCACTGATTTAAAGACACCACATATCTCTCTCTCTGTCTTTCTCTTTTTCTCTTTCTCTTTCTCTCAACTTACCAGCCAATGCGGTAACCCCTTTCCTCCCCGAAGTCACAGGGAGTAATATATTTCATGACCATTTGAGCCCTGGATCATTAATCTAGTTGTTTAAATCATTTGCTCAGAATCACAATAAAATCACAATAAAAATTTCCTTAACAAAGGGCTATTCAGGCAGGAGTTACATTGTATTTCTGGAGGGCAGAAGAAAATGAATCTTGCCTTTACAATATGGTTGAAATAAAATATTGTGAATTATTGAAATAATATAGTTTAAAGGTGTACAGTAATGAATTGCTTTCGTGAATCCCAGTCCACTATCTGATGAAGTCGTCTGTAATCCACAAGAACTCAGACAACCATAAATTTGGTTTTATGGGCCTTGAATCTTTGATAGCTTTGCTACAAAAACGGCTAACATGGAATTTGTGTGCTTAGCAATCTCAGAATCAATTGAGAAGAAAAGACATTGGAGTAAAATATCCAAATTTTTCAATGCCCACATGGGCACCTATGTGCACAATATGAGTAATAAAGAAAATGAGATCAAATTTTAAATACAGACAAATATATATATATATAAAACTTGATAGAGAACCTAGAGTCATGGTGGCATGAATTTTGTGAATGGAATAAAGCTGTTGAAAAAGATGACTTGTTCAAAATAAAGGATGCAATAAAACGTCTACATAGAAATCTGGGACAGTGAACATGGTTTCAAAATAAATGGAGAGACAGAAAAACTTTGTGGTTGGAGATGACTACTGATTCTTAAACCAAGAAGAGGATGTGGACAAAGCTTTCCTCCAACTAATTAGACATTTCAGAGAAGCAAGGATTAGTAATCTTTCATCTTTATCTTTATCATATCTCTCTCCCTCCCTCCCTCTCTCCCTCTCCTCTCTCTCCCTCTCTCTCTCCCTGCCTTCCTTTCCCTCTCCCTCCCTCTCCCTCTCCCTCCCTCTCCCTCCCCTCTCTCTCTCACACACACAGAGAGACAACATTTACATATTTCAGAAAAATTCTAATGTGCCTAGCTGACAATTTTCTGTTTCAGAAAGGAAAGAAGAAAACAGTTATCCTTGTTTTGATTAATTTCAGCGGAAAAGCTGGAATCAATGAGCTTATGAAAATCCATAATTCTGGCCTAGTTCTACTTTGGATTTGGATTTTCCAGGAACTCAAACAATATCAAGAAGAAATCTATAACTAAAGGTAAATCGCAATGTCAATTTTCCTCCCTTCTCCCCACCCCATATAATTTGTTATCTTATCCATGTTATAATGAGAAAAAAAAAATCCACTGCAAATACTGCAGGGCATCATACTGTATAACTGGAATTTTCTTCAAATATTCCCTCTTTGCTGCAGGTTCTGCTCCCTTTTCACCTCTGCTCTCCATTCCTCTGAACAGAGCTGTAACTGAGAACCCCCCCTGCCCTTTTTCTGTATCCAGCGCTGATCCTTTTAAAAAACCAAATCAGAATTCTGAAATTGTCCAATTATTGTCAAATTCACCCCTCCATCATAATATCATATTTCTAGTACTTTGTACCTATGAAGTTACTACCCAACTCTTTTAGCAGTCAATCTGATGAGGATATCAAACGTAGCTTAACATGGTATGGGGTTTTTGAGAACAGCAAATTATAATTTCATGGAGAAAATCTACATGATTGCTAGGAATTGAAAAGAACGTGATAGTGGCATAATCAATCAAATTGCAATTTGGATAGTATCTGTCACAACGCTGGATATGCAAGGAAAGACAGAAGTGAAAAATCAAGATAATTTTAAAGTGACAAAAATTGTAACACTTTGGAAGTCTATATTTCCAGTGGTTTAACCTAAGTCATGCATATGTTTGCAAAACATATGTGCCCATGTTTTCAACAACTGTGCTGTACATGGGGTGTTATAGAATACCAAGATGTTACAAAACATCTTGTTCATCTGCTAAGGTGTAGCAAAAGAAAAAAAGTTGTGATGGAAAGTGACAGAAAGTCTGTCTTTTTCTGAACTGTGAAATGTTTTCCCCAGCCCACCTTGCCTAGCTCACAGATCTGGGAATTGAAAAGTTTGCACACTTTTTCTTTCAATTAGTTCACAGTGCTGTATATTATTGTCTTAAATTGGAGATTTTAACATTTTCTTATGACCGATATGGGCCCCTCCTCCTCCTCCTCCTCCATTCTTCAGATGGAATATTATTACGAGAAATATACATTTTGAAACAGAGCTTAAAGAACACTTAGCATTAGATGGATCTAGGCAAAGTGAATACAAACAGCCCTTGTTTAGTGACCAATTGTTCAGTGACCATTCCAAGTTACAATAGAACAGAACAAGGGGTACTTACACCTGTCCTCAAAGTCTGGCCACTGCACTCTCCTTGTGAACACGTGACTGCAGTCTAGGCACTAGGCAAACTTGCTCACATTTATGCCATTTGTAATCTTCCCTGCCAGCTTCCCACAAACAAAGTTAAGGAAGGCAGAGAAGGTCGTATGTCACTTCAGTAAACCACTCCTGCCCAATACTGCTTGCCCATGCTGCTACCCAGGTACACCCAGTAGCAGCCAACCCAGGCCAAAAATCTAGTGCATGCCACCCATCTGCCTGCGGGCCTTCTTGCATGTTGCCTGGGACTTGCGACGTCTTGTCAGTTTCCTCCTTGATTTCAGTTGTTCGAAGGCAGCAGGGATGTTGTGATGAGGTTCTTACTTAACAATCCATAATCCTTGCTTAATGATAGCAACAGGGATTACTGAAGTTGCCATCATTAAGTGGCATCACACTTTACAAACACATCACTTAGGGATGGAAATTCTAGTTCCAATGACCATTGTTAGGCAAGGGTACTTGTATTCACTACATGCAGTTACCCCAACTCGCGCTCTCATACCCAGATGCTATTAACAGATGAGTTACCATTTATTACATGCATACTGCTAGATTTTACCCTGCATCATTTAAGATCCAGCATTTAAGATCCTGGGCTCTGACAACTGGAACTCCCACTATATATGAAATTTTAGATACAGGTAATCCATGGTTAACGATGGATTGGGAATTCTTCTGCTAGGTAATGCAGTTATAAAGTGTGATGATGTCATGTGACTGCAACACACAGCTTACAATATGGTTTCTACACTTCTAGTTGCTATTATTAAGCAAATACCACAAGATCATTAGGTGTGATTAACGTGATTGCCATTTGCAACCTCCCCAGTTTGCTTGTTGGAATCCAGCAGTGAAGGTTGCAAGTGGCAGTCACATGACCACAGGATGCTGCAGTGACATAATTGCAAACTGATTGCCAAATGCCTGAATCATGATCATGTGACTACAGGGATACAATGACAGCCCAAACTATGAGAATTGGTTGTAAGTCTCTCCTTGTTCTGCCCAATCTTTGAAGATTAATAAGTGGGGTCCCTGAGTGATGGCTACCTGTATTTTCATATTTTATACAATCTTAGATATTATGACATTTACAGGCTGGATTAAGATTACCTTTGTTTGACTTTACTTATGAGTCTTAGGGCTACTTTATAAATATTTTTCAACATTGGGAATGAATTTTTATCTACTTGTTTCTTAAGCTAGGTCATTATAGGTGAATATTAACCACTTATGAACATATTTCTTGTATTGTTCTAATACCACAATAATGACTAACTAACATGGTTACCTAGCCTATGTATGAGGATCCATCTTTTAAATGGAATTGTTTTATTATGTAGTTTGAGGATTGACCTGGCACTATAAGAATCTATAGGAAATATGTCAGAAGATACACACAAACCTTCCCTGAGATTCTGGGATGGAGGTGGAGATAAATCCATGTCTGTTTAAAAAGATGTGCAGATAGTAGTAAAGCAATTGTTCTTTGTAAGTACCTATAGAATTATGAGTGCTGTTTTGCTTTACTTACTTGAACATGTCCAGACCAGATTACCTTAAACCAGCTGAAGCAAAGAGAGGAGAATTTTAACTCTGTGATTCTTGTGGTTTACTTTCTTCCCTTCCTGGCTGGAAGGCTTGATTACACAAGGTATTAATTACATTTATTTTTATTTTCCTTTGCAGAGGAGAAAGTAAGTCTTAGAATGAATTAACACATTCTTACATGAAGGAACTTTGTGCTATCGCACTTTCCCCCTCTTCTTAATGAGTTCTCACGAACAAATTCTTCCCAAATAGGGCAGGAAATTTATGGATTGTACATTATCTCCTAACACTAAACAGGGTGAGGGAGAGAGGGAGAGGGAGGGAGAGAGGGAAAGAGAGACCATTTTTATTAGGCTCCTGTGTCTTTAGAAGCAAACTTCTGAGTTGTACCAGTCTTTTTATAGAGTTTGAGGTTGAGACATTTTAGAAAGAGCCAGTGTAGTATCAAGAACAGAGTTCAAGATGACTAAATATTCTGCTCTCAGCCACAAAGCCTACAGATATCAGTAACTGTGTACCCACTATTTAATCTACTTGATAAGAATATTATGATGGATTATAAAGGCAGAAGAGACATGAAACATTCTGCATTCTTCCATCAAGGATGCAAGGCAACAAAACAGAAAATATAAAAATAAATAATCTTTTCTACATCTTGGTACCATCAGTTACAAGTCTCATCTTCCTCAGAAAGTAGACAGAATAGCTACAAATGATATCAACAATATCATGAATTCAAAGTCAGGAAAAGCTAAATGACTATTTTATTGTAGACTGAGAAGGAACAAGAGTTCTACTTAAAGCTAACAGATTAAACTTATGTATGAAAACTCATTTTGAGATGCAACAGGCATCTCCTCTTAGGGGACTGGTCCTTCCTTTTTGGGGATTTTTGGGGTGTGTGTGTGTGTAGGATGGAATAGCTTAGTAGAAAAATGCATCAGAAAACCTCAGTTTATGAACTCCCAAGTCTCTCTTAGGTTGTTGCAGGAAATTCTTTGGTGTCTTCTTCATTCTTGCAATATGCAGCTTGAGATTTACTATGCAACGTTGACTCATTCTGTGAAATTTGTTATTTTCTCCTGAAGAATAGATTACAGGTCTAGTCAACCATAAAATGTGTATATGTGTGCGCGCATTTAATTCCAGATATGTCAGATTTTCCAGAAATCATTTAAAAGAAAAAAAAAGTTAATGTTGATTTCAACTGAGCAACATCACCTTCTTTGCTTTTAGCTCTCATAAAGAGAAGGCCATTGCAGGCCATTTCTTTCATTTCAAGAAAGAAAAAAATACTGACTGGTTTTCAATGCAAATTAGAAACTGAAGATTTTTAGAATTATGTCTTTCTTCTGCCAGAGATAAGAAACTTAGAAGAAATAGCAGATTGGGATAAATTTGTTTTTCATCTTACACTAGAGAAGCATATTGATGAGACAGTGTGGGAATGTGTGCAGTCAAGAAGAACATAGTAAAACAAGATTGCTACTTGGATCACCCCTATTGTCCTGAGAATAGCACAGAAACACTGCTACACTTCCAGCTACAATTTGTTAGAAAATAGCATTCTAGATTGTTTGTGTGAAATGAAGTGACATGAGGAAGTAGGAGGAGCCATGTTCCTTCTCATTAAGGATGTCTCAGCAGTCACTGACCAACAAGAGTTCACAAAATTTGTAAACAAAGAGCAACACTCATAGTGATGAAAAGACTGCAGGATCTAATAGAAACCCAATATTAAGACATTTGTTATCAAAAACTTTTAGAGTCCACTCTCTGGGTCAATAAAGTTTAGGTAGTAAATTCACATGGATTAGAGGTGGGGAGAAAATGCAAGCTATGGAATAATCTAGCAAAGAAAGGCAAAAGATAGAGTCTGCAACAATTTGATTAAAGCAGGAAGAAAAAGGAGATTGATCATGATGTGAAAAGACTTGTGTTTTCTGAAAGTGAAATGCAGCCTTCTCATCCTCAGACCTCAATGAAATGAGTGGAAAGAAGATTACATCCATGTTTGTAAGATTGGGCATCTGAGTTTGTATAATAGTAATAATAATAATATGAAAGTCAGTTTGGTGTAATCATTAAAGACAATTGGCTACTAATCAGGAGGCTGTGAAATCTAGTCCAGCCTCAGGCTTGAAACCTGCTGGTGACCTTGGGTCAGTCCTCGCTCCTTCTGTCTCTCTCTCTCTCTCTCTCTCTCCCCCTCCCTCTCTCTCTCCCTCTCTCTCTCCAGAAGCAATAACAAAGACTTGGTTAAAAGCAAACTTCAGGCACTTGCCCCTGTATTCATCAGAAGTCAAGATTCAAAATCATCATCATCATCATCTAGAGATTATGTCAGATTAAGATTAGAGAAACACTTATTATTCCCAGATAAGTATATAAAATTCACTTGGTCCACAAACATCTATCCCTTAATAGTTTTTTTTTCATGAAATTCTAGCCTAATTTGGTGATCTACCATGATACAGAACTTTGGCAGCCTTAATCTGCAGCAAGGGTAATAAATGTCCTTTATTTTGTATTTCTTTTTTTTTTGAAAGTTTTATTGATTTTTAAAAACAAACATAAACAAACAAAACATAAAACATCTTTTTTGAAAGCAGCATAGTCCTGGGTTACATCTCTTCGTACAGACACAAATTCAAGTTCATGCTCATTTTTATATTCCATTCCATATCTTATTACTATTCTACATTTTCTATATAGCTTCTCCCCTCTTTTAACTTTCTTAATTTTATTTTATTTATTTCATCTCAATTCAAATCATTGTACTCATATTCTTTGTCTGTCCTGTTTCAGCTGTCTACTATCTTTTCTCATTAAACAAAATTTCTCCTGTAATCACTAATTGGAATATGACGCCTTTATATCTTTCCCCTAAAATTATAACACTTAATATAATACATAACTTCCGTTCGGATTCTGCTTGGTACATTCTAAAACTACACACTGTATTTTGAAAAAAGAAAAAATTATAAATGTATAATATAATTAAAACAACAATCCATACCAATTCAATTCTATCATTAATGTTACTATTCATTTAATATTTTGTATTTCTTGTTGTGATTAAAACAACATCCCTTCTGAAAAGAGAATAGAGTAAGTCTCCAGTGAGGTGGGAAAAGTCTTTCTGAGTCTTTTTCCCAGAAGAAATAAAAGGTAACTATTTCTCTCTGACTGCGGAAAAAGCTATGTCTATTTTAAATGCTAGCCTTGTGTTGACAACTGTGAGTGCCCTTTTGCATGAGTTTTGAAGTACTACACCAAAATAATGGAAAGGCATTATTCCACTGATGCCAATACTAAATACTGGGACTACAGTAATTGGACTTGGGAGTATGAAACCATGGATTACGAAACCCTGTGCTTTAAAGCCTGAGCTGGTGTAGAGCAGAACTACATGGGTGATAAAGAGTATGGAAATTAAGTCTTAGTGAGGAACAGTTAAACAAGGTAGGCAAACTTAATCTGCAAAGGAGAAGACTAAGGCAAGATTGATCTAATAAAAGAAGAAGAAAATATATGGACCTACTCACTGGTAAAGCTGAAAAAAGGGATAGGAGGCAAAGGATGGCAAAAAGGAGAGTCAGCTCTGAGGAGGAACCTCCTGATGGTAAGAACCGGTACGCAATAGAAAAGTTTGCCTAGATCAGGAGATGAGCTCACAATTGTTGGGAACCATCTGAAAGACCCCCTTTGGGGATGGCCTGGAAGATTCCTCTACTGAGCAGGTGGTAGACTAGATGATCCTTAAGCCCAATTCATGCAATTTTTATTTATTTTTTTGTTCTGTGATTTACAAGGCAATTATTTGCTTCTGGCTGATCATAAATATGACCGACATTTTTCAGTGTAAAAAAAGTAAAATGTTCAAGTAAGATCAAGCAAGTAACTACATTTAATTTACTATTTTAAAATGTTTTTGTGAAAAAAATTTAGGCCCTCTATCTTAAATGAATGAATTTTTTCTGCTTCAAAGTAGATGCCTAGAGTTAGTCACAACACTATATTCAACTATTCTCTGTTTTTATGCCTGATATTTTTGAGGAGGAAATAATCAATGATTTTTTGATTGAGCTCAGATGGTAGGTTTTTAAAATGTCCTTTTATTTAGGTACATGATCAGTAATTCCAAATGCAATTTTCAAAATAATTGCTTATGGACAAAAATAATAAAATAATATGTATTCATTATCTATCCAATAAAGCACAATTTTATTACATTCTAAACTCTGGCATTCTGCTTTGTTATGAATAAAACCCATTTCTTCATGGAGGTAATTTGCTATATTCTTTCTTCAACCATTTATATTGGTAATATGTGGGTGTGCACGCATGTGTTTGTGCGTATGTATGCATACACACACACACACACACACACATACGCACAAACACACACAGAGAGAGAGAGAGAGAGAGAGAGAGAGAGAGAGAGAGGCATTCAACTTATTATATTTAAATAGGTTTGGATTTCATTTTAAAATCCTGCAGCATTTGTTTGATAGGAAATGCCAGCTGGATAAAATAAAACATGGTGTCCTTGAGATGCATTGAATTATAGTACCTTTTATCTCTAGCCACCATGGATTTCTATGGAGTGATGGGAGTTGTAATTCAGTGCATTTGGAAGGCATCAAGTTAGGAGGACCAGTATTTGTAGCTTCAAAATATACTTCTGACTCTCTGAAATATCACCTATCTCCACATTTAATGGTTCAAATTTTCATTCTGCTTTGAAGTTGGTTTGGAGGGGAGGGGAGGAGGGGCGGGGGTTGGTTTGTTTTGTGTTTTGTACTTGACTTCTCCTTAAGGTTGGGGAATAAAATAGTTGCTTTATTGTTTCCTATATCATTTTGGTTTACTTTTCCAGATGCAAGATTCTTATGGAGCACAGCAGAGGTTGCAGGGTACCGGAAAGGAAGATTTTGCATTTAGGAGCTAAAGGGAGAAGAAACAACTCCAAACAATTGAAGCTGTGAATGGTCTGAGATGGCTGCTAAACTCTGTCTGATGAGACAATACACAGCTTCCCTGGGGGACAACCTGGCTCATCAAGTCCGCTCTGTTTGCAGTTTCACAGGGGGGGCATCACTCCGTTTACATAGGTCCAGACAGACCTTCCTGCTGGTGATTGTGGGATGTCTGCAAGGATTTCCTGACCTAACCTTCAAAACAAATTGGTGATGAAAACAAACAGGTGATTGTGAAATCTGCTGCAGTCAAAACTGCAAGAATATCGCTGACTGCTGGGGAAGTCTCAGGGGCTCTCCTTTACATGACCGGCAGTAGGAGCAGCTTTCTTAATTGTGGTACTTAATAACTCTTAAGATAATCCGTTTCTGCAATAAAAGGGAATATTTCACTTGAACAATTTCTTCTTGATATGTAGGTCTTTGCATCATCCTCTCTCTCTCTCTCTCTCTCTCTCTCTCTGTGTGTGTGTGTGTGTGTGTGTGTGTGTGTGTAGATGCTCCCACAGTGTGCTTTGATCTCAAAGAAACTGGGCACATGATATTCCAAGAAACATTAATAACCGTTTAAACAGAAAAAATGATTGGGGCATTCTTTATTATAAGTGAGTAGAAAGGCATATTGTTACATCTAACTGAGAAATTATTATGCAAAATGTTTAAAAACAAGGATAATCTCTTCACTGGTTTACCAATGTGATCTATAAAAATAGGCCTTTTTAGTGAACAAGGTACTATACTATAAAAATATTTCAAAATTCTTACCTGATTATCAGAGTCACACATGCACACCCAACAGCAATGACATTTTCTTCCCATTGCTTTTGGTCAATCCCTCTCAATCCCTCTGAAACCTTGGATGTCCTCCCCCTCAAATTTGTAAAGGAAACGAAATGTAATTTTTATCCTGGCTACTATATCGATAATGTATCAGAGTATAGATCATACTCCTCAAAGGACAATGTCATTCTAGAACAAACAAACAAACAAACATAACAGCACAGCTCTGTATTCTTTGGAAATGAGAATACAGAATGAATGCAGGAGTGAAAGAGAAAAGTTATATATTTTTTCAGGTTGCCCGGAGTCAGATGTAAACATTCCTTCCCTATGTGTGTGTGCATATGTGTGCGTGTACACACATGTATTTACACATATACAGAGAGAGAGAGATACTTTGGTTTCCTGGAGATCAGTAAGAAAAGTTAGTAAAGAGTTACTTAGATAACCTCATTTATTTCGGCTGAAATTGAATGCAGGATTCAATCCCATGCTTTTAATAAAATTGAAATTATTATTGAGAATTATTGAATGGAAGAAAAAATATTTTACTGAATTTAGTTTGGCAGTTTTGCAATGTTATAAACCAATCTAGAATGTACAGAGTACTTTTATGATATTACTGAGTAATTCAAGACATCTCATTTAGACTTATTTTGTGAGATTTTGAGCGTAAGGCTTCTCCTTAAGTATATTCCAAATTTTAAAGAAAATTTATTTTGAAATTCTTTACAGCTACATAAATTGACTTGATCTGAAATAAGTTTTGCAATTTGGCACTGAGGCATGTCTAACCAAATCTTTGGCAACATATAATGTTCCCATAGTAAATTGTTTTGCATCTCTCCTTCCCCCAAATACCTGAATCCACCTTTTTTTGTAATGGCGAATGTTGAAAAAAAAAATTAAAATGTCATGGATAGTGACAATGTTATTTTAAAAAGTGCTTATCACCACTTATTGCTCCAAGTACTTCTAGATTGACTATTTTAAAAACTATGCAAAAACAAGATCTCCAAAAGGAGATAGTATATGAGGCCAATCAAGATTATCAAATTATTCTTTTCAGTGTGTGTTTGATCTGACTTTCTTCAGAAGTGATAGAAAATATCAAGGGGATTTTCCCCATCAGTCTTAACCCCTCCCCCTCCTTTTAAATTGAAAGATAATTGGTAGCAATCTACTTATTACTTGATTTTAGGCAAGGGAAAATACCTGAACAGGCTATTCTATGAGCTGAAAACTGGTCTGCAATTTTTTGTGCTTGCATTGGGTTTCTTGCAGACAGGCAATAGGCACTAAATGTCAGAACAGGTTGAGCCGTTGCCACATCCCAAACTTTGTGCCCAGGCCATACAATCACTAGTAAGCATATATTTGCTTATATGCCACAAGTATGCAACAGTTTCAGAATGAGGACCCCTTTGGCCTTTAAATTCTTATTCTGAAGGCTGTATTTTAACAATTGGAGAGGATAAAAGGGCAATGTAGGTGAAATTAAAATGTACTTATTAAAGTGATTGATATCCACATTTAATCCTTTATCCCAGTAAGAGCACAGTTCAGAATTGTGTTTGGATAGGCTGGATGAAAGGGAGGACCATACAGCTGAGGGCTTGCCATAGAATCTCCTTTATGGTAATTGCATTGATATTAAAATCACTCCTTTATCTATACAATGTGCACACCTTGTCCCTTTCTTTCTATCCACTTGAGAGCTTTCATTTTAGAACAATATAAGACTGAATGAGAAAGCAGCTTGGAAAGTTTGTGGATTCTGACTTTTGGATAGGAATGTAGTGTAAAGGCCTTTCTGGGGGTCTTGATGAGATGTTGCAACTCTTGTGAAAGGAGGGATTGTGTAGGGTTCAGACAGATCAGGGACAAGGAAAATTCAGATTCAAATCCTCATTCAACAAGCAAACTAATCAAGAACAAGTACTTTCCAATCTGTCACTGGCTGTCAAGTTTGATGTTGATGTTGAAATGAAAACTGAGGAGAAATCATCAAGTTGGTGGAAGTCCCATCCTGGCTGAGCCATTCTGGAAGTCCACAATTTTAAAGTTGCCAAAACGAAGAAAACTCTGTCATTACTGCTCTTTTCTAATGAATTAGAGAAAAGGTGAACTATAAACACCTTCAATTTGCATTATACTATTTTTGACTGCAGAGGCAGTCCACAGCTGGACTGGAAACAAGCAAAACGCACCATCCCCCGGTTAGTTGGAAGATGCAGATCAATTTTCTGCCTCTCACAATGGAAACGGGGGACAAGCGGTCTGAGGGGACCCGATCACATCCACTCAAGTAATAGCGCCGCTCGCAATTGGAGGGGGAGACAGAGCCAGAGGGGCGGGACTTGAAAACTCTCCCCAGCCAATGGAAGAGAAGCCGTTTATCTTTCTTTTAATAGGGGGCAGATCGAGAGCGCAGTTTTCTGAGGCAAAGAGGATGGATTGGCGGAGTAGCGAAGAAGTGATTAGTGCAGGAAAAGCTCCGCCGAGTCTTCGGAAAAGTCCTAAAGAAGAAATCCAGCGCGACTAACTGTGATCTTGACTCCGCCGTTGCCACTGTCAACCGGATCTTGATATACACGCAACAAAGTCGCGAAAGTTTCCTAGCTTTCTCCAAACACTCCGTTAACGTTAGCGGAGCAAGTCAGGATTTTAAGAAGACGCAGCCGTGCAATTGACTAACTGTTGCAATTGACCAGGAAAGTGTGAAGGCGAGCGCTGATGCGCCTTTTCCAGTCTCGATGAAACTCTAAGCGCTCCAGCGCTTCCTCCGGGTTTTCTACTTTCCGTCGTTTGCATCTCAAAACTTTTGTTTTGCTCTCCTCTCCCCCGCAGTCCCACGCTTGTCACCGCTCTACCTGCCGCCTCTCCGAGCCGCGAATCTGTCCCGTGAGTCTTTTTCTTCAATGGGCGCCTTGGATTCAATCACCGGAGGACCTGCCAATCCGACCGCCGCTGCCCTCACCATGCTGAACGGGGCAGAAAGCCAAAACTTTGCCAAGGAGCCTCCGGACCTCCAGGGAACCACGACCAAAGACACGGGCGGTGGGGGCGACCTGAAACTGGGAGCCCCCCAGGACCGCTTCTACTACCCCGATCCTCCCTTGCAGGAAGGCAGCTGCAACTTAGGGCTGACTTACGGAGGCCCCATGGTGCAAAGCGCCTTTGCGGGGAACGACCCGGCCTCTTCGGGCAGGTTTTTGGGGCCGGTAGCGAACAACTGCTCTTCCTACCGAGCTCAGCCTCCCCCGCCTATCCCAGCGTCAGCTGGACCGGCCGGGAATCCTGGTTTCTCGGTCTCAGCTAGCGAGTTGTATCCTAGCGCTGGAGATCTTTATGCTGGCGCGCCCGGCGGAGAAGGCTGCTACCCGACAGCGGTCCAGCACGTGTTCTCGCGAGCTCCTCTCTATCCCGTGCCGGGGTATCAAGTCTCCGGAAAGACCCAGGTGGTCCTCAACAACTACCCGCTCTGGGCGAAGTTCCACAAGCATCAGACGGAAATGATCATTACCAAGCAGGGCAGGTGAGCCATGCGAGGAGGCGCCACGACGGCCCGGCTGGGCCCGCGGGGGGGCGGAAGGCAAACGGACAGGGGCTGACCTGGAGCTTCGAAAAGGGGGCAAAGTGGGGCTCCCTCCGCGAAGGAGGAGAAGCGGGGCGGGTGGGGGGAAGACCCGTGTTTCTCTTTCCCCGTTTGCTGAGAACTTCAATCCCGGACGGAAGAGGAGCCGGGATGGGAAAAGTCTAGTCTCTTATAGGCACCAGCTGTCTGTGCGTGCGTTTGGCTGCAAAAACAGGTGGTTGGCTCGGCAGTTTCTCTCTAAGGCTCACCAGGCAGGGACCTCGAGGACCAGGATGACCGTCCTGATAATCTGCCCATATTTTTGTAACCGACCAATCAGACTATCTAGCTGGCTTATTTCATAGAGGGAGAAGGGAAGAGAACATTAAGAAAAACATTTAAATATTTCAAGGGTGAATTCCCTTCCCATTTCCCTTTCCATCAGTTTAGAGGCTTATCATTCTGGAAGAATCTGCGCTTCACATAGAAACTTTTCCTAGACCTTCGTTATTTGGGAAAGTTGTTTTCCAGTAACCTGGTGGCTAGGTAGATGATCAGAAACTTTATTTATACTCTTCCACCACCACCCTTCCCATGAAACATGTGTATCCAGGATTAATTTGCAATATTATATTGGAAGCATTGATAAGTTTTAGAAAGTTAAATCCACCCTGCCTATCTGTTTCATATGAAAGGATGAAAGGTAAAAATATGTGTCTGGTTTGCTGGAACCCCAAGTAGTTTTGTATCCCCAAGTAGTAACTTACTCTGATTTGCTATTTCTGTTTATTTATAGAACTAAGGGAAAAACAACTTGTATCTTTAATTAATTAATTTTTATTTTAACAAGCAATAATGGTTGGAAACTGAAACGGGAGACAAAAAAGACATTTTGGTTCTTAAATGAATATGGTTTTTGTTTCATGGCTTAGATTTTTTTTATTTTTATAAGCAGTATGTGGTGAATTTTCATATTTTTCCCAATCAGAACTTCTCAAAATATAAAAAATTATGCTATTTAAAAAAATGCAGACTATGCCTGAACAAAATACCTCTGTGTGTCTGTGTGTGTGTGCGCGCGCGCACGCCTGTGTTTAAACAGTTATCTTTTGCTTTTTATATTTTTAAAATCAATTTCAACTAGTACTTTAATCAATTGAAGGTTTAATTAAATGCTCTTGATAGTTTAATTCCTAGTTACAGATTTCTTTCTCTCAATTTCAGGGCATTTTTATGCTAGTTAAAAAAAGAAAGCTTTAGCTGATTAATCAGTGAGACCAATTTTAATGAGTGTCACCAAGAGTTAGAGGCACATCTGTTTATGTTTGTTTTCATGAGGCTATTTTAGTTCTGGTATGCTACTGTAAGAGGGAATTAAAATGAGATTAAAAATGAAATGCGGATTTATAGAGATATTATTAAAGATGCCCTTATCTTACAGATCCACTTATCTTAAATGGTGCTTTTATTTCTTAATTTGAGAATTGTCTTATACTTCCTTCAATAACCAAAATGTGTATTAAAAAAAGAAATCACATTACTTTAGTAATTCATTGATTATAACTAGAAATTGTATCATATCTATCTGGGAAGGAACACAATTTAATTAAATAAGATAACTTTTGAACAGAAATATATAGGACCATTTTGTAAATGAACTAACAATGATAATAAAAACAAATGTTAACTCGATTGGTCAAATAGTCTAGAAAAATGTTTTTGATAACAACACTGAAAGTTCATTAAACCAGAGAACTGGGATGTGTTGAGTATTTGATTCGCCACATTAAATATAAAGAACAGGGAGGAATATCAGGATGTCTTAGAAGTTTCAAACATGTAACAGAAAGAAAACTTAGTTATGAAACCACTCATATCAGACATAACATTGCAAATACATAGAAAAGTAAAAAAATATGAAAAAGGCAAAGAACAACGTCACGATACATTTTGTATAGTTGAGAAGCATTTTATTTTATGTGTGGAATCTTAATTAAATTTGTGCAGTCACTTCTTTATGGATCACCTTTTTTGAAATATTACTTAGTTGTCCACAGTTGGATGCAATTATTTATAAGCTGCTTTAAACTATTTTGATAGTAGCTTATATTTCCAAAAAGCTCAGAGTAAGTGATACACAACTTAAAACTTTTGTGGCTATTAAAAAAAATCTTCAAAATGATGGAGAAAGGCAGTTTATGAATTGACCAAAAGTTCTTAAATCATCAGATCCTAATTTACAAAGTTCTAATTTGTACATTTCCCACTTGACATAAAAAGTGTTAAAGTTGCTTTCTTGTGGTGTTTGTGGGCACATATTTGTCAAAACACCTTTATAAATCGTGGTTAAACATGCAATTAACCAGTGATCTCCCAGCACAGAGCTAGGAAAATACATGTTTTTTTTTCTCATGTGAATATATCAGCTGGCTTTTCAGCTGGGTCAGAAAAGAGATCAAATTTGATTCTTAAGATATAGTTTGATTTTTCAGAGAGCAAGGCCCCAGGACAACATAGACAATAAAGAAGCCAAGTATTTATGATTACTTTATTTGAACTTGATTATGAAGATGCCAAGTTAGTTCAGCCTTGTGATTTGTTTTCTAACTCAGATCATAGACCAAATGTAGAATCTGTTTCTTTTATCCCGAGAAACTACAGAGTGAATGAAGGATGTACTGCCACAAACCTCTTTTTCTAGAAATGAAACTGTGAACATGAGCCTACCTATCTCACACCATTCCTCATATTTTCTCCAGGCAATTAACTGTCAGATTAGGAAATGTTTATAAAGATCACCATTGCCGTTTTCTTTTTTTGCCCTCTTCTCTCTACTCATTTCTGCTCAAATTCCTCTCAACTGAGCTGTAAATCCCAAGGATCTACCTACCCGTAGCAGAGACAGAAGAAAGGGTAGGAGAAATATCTCAATACACAGCTTAGACCTGCCAGCCAGATCTCTTCAGTTTCTTTCTCTTCTCTTCTAAGAAGGTATGAAAATAAAGAGTACAGTTATGGATGTTCACGCTTATTACTATAGTTTTCTTCCTCTACATACCAACTTATTCCAGCGTTTATCTTAAATTGGATAGTGATCAATCCTAATGAGAGAGAAAAAATTAGGAGAAAGAAATGACACGGAAAGATGCCAAGATTCATAGACCAACAACTGAAGACGAATTCTCGTCTCAAATTCACATGGTACATAGGAAATGTGACTATCGAGGCTGAAGAGTTTGCATGCAAAAATGAGTCTGCCTTAGATCCAGAATCTTTTACCTGCCTGCTCCCAAATTATATACAAATATGCCTTGGCATCAGTATTTACAGAATGACAGAGTTGGAAGAGACCTTTGGAGCCCTTCTGGTTCAAACCTGTGCTTGAACAGGGGACCCTATACCACCCCAGACAAATGGCTGCCCAATCTCTAGTGTCCAGCCTCCAGTGTTGGAGCTATTGGAGGCCAGCCATCCCATTGATTGATTGAATGTTGTCACTGTCTCTGTCCTGACTTTGACCATCTCATCAAACACCATGACTGAGGCAGACTTAAGTCCCCTAAGACTAATCTCTCCCAGCCTGTTGAAGGTTTGTTAGCCGCTTCATTGTGAAGAAGTTAGGAGATTGTACTGACTTGAAACAGAGACACAATAGATTGGAAATGAAGACAGGAAATTCTGTGCTCCTTGCCAGTTCAAATGTGGCTAAATTCTAACTTAAGAACAGGGGAAAATATATACTAAACTGATTGTCGTAGGCAGTTATTTTGGAGATGCAGCAGCAAACTCATATTAATCTATTTATGTAATTTTAAATTTTAAAATATCAATTTTTAGATACTGTTTTTTAACTTTGTTATATGCTGCCCTTTTGATTGTGAAGTGGATAGTTTGTCAAATTTAGATGTTGTCTATCTAACCAGCAAAACTATGAACAAAATATGGATGTAGAGTATCTTCAAGATATAATTTTTTCTTAATTATATAAGGCTACCCAATCAAAGTAGCAAAACTCTGATAGACATTAGAGAGCAGCAAAGAGTTGCCATTTTCTGAGCTTCCCTCTGGTCACCTGGATGAGGCCTACTCATTTCATTGATGAATATTATTTGTTCTTAAAACAGAATTCCAACCTGAAGATAATTTAGGTGAAATTCTTGCATTTATTTATTAATGTCTTGCATTTATTTAGTTAAAAGTTGGCAACAGGGATGTCTGAATGGCTTTTCTTGCATTGTTGGCCTAGTCTCCTTATTTCCCATCAGACAATAAATTCCAAGGCAGAGTGCAACCATGAAGAGTCAGTAGTTTTTACATTAGATTGCATGTAGGGGATCTTGGGACAGTGGGCTTCAGTGAAAAAAAATGTGAAATAGCACAGGGGTCGCCAATCTTTTGGACCTCAGGGACCACCAAACTCATAATTTTAAACCCCTCAGACCACTAATAGGAATTTTGACTGACAGTAGCTTGCTGATATTGGTGGGAAAGTCGGTCCCATATTCCAAAGCTGCAGTAGTCACAGGACTGGCCCTTTGGTCATCCCAGAGCACCTGCTCCTCCACGTCCACTGGGTGCACTGGCCTGCCATGGACTGGAGGAGCTGCTCTGAGATAACCAAAGGGCCAGTCTTGTGACTACTGCAGCTCTGGAATATGGGACTGACTTTCCCACCAACATCAACAAGCCACCCCGGGACAGATTTCCCTCCTGTTGGTCTTACCTTCCAGTTACAGCTCACGTGGCTCTATTCAAGGTAAGGTTTGCGCTCAGCCAAAGGGTGGGGGCCAGCAGGTGGGCGGGCCATGTGGGCGGTGCAGTCTTGTGTTCCCACACAGCCTGGATTAATTGCTTTGGGGGGAGTGCTTTTGTGGGGGGGGGGACATTTCTTTGAGGATCACCAAAATTTTATCACGGACCACCAGTGGTCCCCGCCCCACTGATTGGCGACCACTGCAACAGCAAACAATTATAGCCAACAGAAGTCCCTTCTGCTGACTCCAAGAAGAGAACTTTTGAAGGACCCTAAACAGACCAAGTTAAATAAGTAACATACAGGAAGTGGTGGAAAAAGGTCAGGCTATAACATTTTACTGCACTTCTATTAGCCAAAATGCACAGTACTTAAAAGGACTTTATCTAGTAATTCTGGTTTCTGAGGCAGGAGCATCTCTTCATAGACCAAAACATCCTGATAACTGCCATCACCCTCATGCCTATTGGCTACCCTTTCATGACATTGCGTTTAGTTTTTATAAATTGGAGGGTGGTAGTAGGTAATAGGGGGAGGAATTTCTATGCACAAATTCTGTTTGCACCTGTATATAAGGCAAAAATTACACTGAAGAAAAGCTCTGTATTCTGAATAAACCAGAAAAAAAATGTTGCTTTTGAAGCACAGACTTCACAAGTTGTTGGGGAAGAGAAGTATGGGTGCTGAACATGTCAGAATAGTATTATTATGGTTGCATATTCAGTCAGATGTTTGGGCATTTTTATTCACCCTACCAGTTGTTCTCAAGGACCTAGGAAAGGTGGGTGTTGTTCTTTGATGATGTTCAAGGTAGTGTAGCATGATGTAAGCTATTCCAAGTAAATCTGCCTTTTGCAACTGACTGGTGGTGATTTTATCAATGCAGATGATGTTCAATTCTAGATGTTTTGGAATTGCACCCAACGGACCTATTGCTATTGGTATGATATATGTTGCATTTGTCATAATTATTATATTTCTACTTATAACTCTTTGTATTTTGTGATTTTCTCCGATCCCTTTGCTTCCATTCTGCTATCTCCAAATATAGCAATGTCCACTATTCATTTTTTATCTTTTTCATCAGTTAAGCCTGGGGTGTTGTGTAGCAGTTGCTTGTCTGAATTCTAAAGTCCAGAATTCACTGGACTTTAGAATTTTGGCTTTTTTATTTTCTAATACTTTTGTGTCCCACTAGTTCTTTCTTGCAAGTCAATGTACTCTCAAAGAAAATCTAACGCATTATTGTTACTTTTTTGTCATGCTGTTGTTTGTAGTAAGCTTGTATAATATTCTTGTGGAAGTAACTAGATAGTCCACAGTTTCTTCAGCTTCTTTGATCATCTTCTCAATTCTAGCTTTATATGCATCTATTAAAGCTTGGTCTTATACAGCCAAAAATAGTTGCTGTATTCCTTTCTACAGCTTTCCTGCTATTAGCCATCACTAGCTGTTGTTGTTATTTATTTGTCTATTTGTTATTAATTAAATTTACATTGCACCCATCTCACAGAAAGTGTTCTTGTCTGCTTTGCTTGCAAGATTTTTGGTGTATTGGCCATGTAAGAATTTGCTTTGTCACCCTGTTTTCTGCTCTTCATTTTGATTTTTCTTGTAGGCCAATTGGTCTTAAAGTATTCTTTGTACTATGAATTAAGTGCGTCTTCTTCACTGTTAGATATTCTTCCAATGCCCTTTTTCTTCTTTAGCTCTCTGGTGTATTTTCCTTCCTTGGCTCCTCGGTAAGTAGAATCTGTCACTGTGGGAATGAAGGCATGATTCATTGTCGTTATTTTTATTATGTGTAATTATTATATTATTATGTAATAATGTGTTATTATTTCATTTCATGAATGGCATCAATAAGTAAAGAAACAATATTTATTTTCCCCCCTGACTTTAGTTCTACTTTTGTTTTGAGCAAATTCTCTTTGCTCCAGATGTGCCCAGAATGGGCTATTAGAAATGATCAGCCCAACAGAATGTGGGTTGTTTAGGTTCCCTCAAACTGGGGCCATCTGGATGGGTTATTACTCTCAGAATTCCTAGAAGCCCATTGGTCTGGAATAGCATCTGACTGGAAAGTTTTGAGATTGATTATTGATTGGAACAATGTTTTTCTGGGCTTTTTATGGCTTCACTAGATGAAGGGCCATTTCTGACCATAATTTAATAAGTAAAGAAACAATATTTATTTTCCCCCCCGACTTTTAGTTCTCTTTAAACCAAGCATTGATAGGGCCACCTTTCAAATATAGGATTTTCACGGAAAAGGCAGGGCTCATGACTACTTTCCTTCTGCACAACTGTAGTGAATTAATTCATTCTTTAATTGTGTCTGAATAAATTTTTGTCATATTTATCTTTTTCACTTTTATTCCACTCTCTTTCTCATTTCAGAATTTGTAAGGAACATCTTGCTGAGTGTCTGAGATTTTTTTCCCCCATGTAAACATATTTCAACCATCAGCAAAGAAGCATTCTCAATCTCTGAATGCTACTCTGTGTGCTTATTTGGGAGTAACTCCTTTTAATCTGTGACTTGAGTTTTGAAGCAACATATAATGATTACTTGGTGTAATTTTTGCTCTCTTCTTTTTATCCTTTTCCTCTTCTTGCCCCAAATCGCTTACTGTTTTTCTGTTTGTTCACTTTGATGTTTTTGTTTTGTTTCCTTACTCTTGCAAGACACAGATAACTGGTAACCAGATTTAATGCCAGAAGTACTAATTTCAGTATAGGTTATCCAGTTAGAACCTCCATAATCAGACAAAATATCCTGTTGAATCTTGGCTGATGTTCCTTCATGGCATTCTTCGTAATATCTGTTCTAGGAAACAAAATGTTGGACTAGAAGGATCATCCAGAAAGATGTTTTTAACATCAATTGTGTTCTTGATGATGTTCTTTTTCTTTCTCAGTTTCAACCCATCCTCTCATCTTTCCTTCCTTGCTGAGCACATTTAGAGTCACAACATCGGAAGGAACCCCAATGTCATCTAAGTCAACACAGAAACACAAAGTATGAATATAACACTTCTAATATTGTGAATGAAAATCTGTTCTCAGTTCAAAACTTATCTGAATATTATTGACAAGTTCTGTTTGCAAAATATACGAGACTTGATAACCTTATCTTTTTCATTCTTATTTTTTTCCTCCTGCTTTCTCTAAGGTGGTCTCTTGATAAGTTTTCTCTTTCTCTCATCCTCCCATTGTCTTCCTTTCTTAAGCCCCACAAAGAATGTTCACTTTGATACTGTAACCAACCTGCTCCAAATGTGTTGAAAGTCTACATGCATTAAAGTCACTGCATTTCCTGTGCACTCTTCAAGATTTTTGCAGTGAGAGAAAAGTCCGTCCCCCCACCCTTTGCTTCAAGCTCTGGGTGGTTCATTGACATCAGATAAAGAAAGAGAACTGGATCCTAAAACCTAACACAAGATCCATATTGTTCTGACCCAACTGGGTTCCCAGAGAGCAAACACAGACAAAGGCAGCAGCCCTCACCTTTTAAGGTTTAATCACAATTCTGTTCCTTTACAAATAAAAGGCTGCTTTCCAACAATTAGCTCCAACAAGAAAGAGCCTTGCCAAGTTGTTGGTCAAGGCTGCCAAAAACCCAGAGATAAGAACTAATTTACAGAATTCTCCAAACACGAACTAATATGTCCACCAGCTGAGTTTCAGAGCTTCTTTGCTTTCTGCAAAGAACGCTTTTTCAAACCTGGCTTTTATCCTCTTGAGGGAGGGGCCATTACCTTGCAACCTTACTCCTGAGTCGTCTGTGCTGCTGTAATTGTTCTTTCCTCCGAGTAATCCTTCACGCACATGCACTTGGCACTGGCTCCTCAGGAACCTCCTCGTCACTGCTACCAGCCCCCACAATCTCTGAAAGCAGCAGTCCGCTCCCTGATAGTCCTGGCCCCTCATCAGAGTCATCGCTCTCCTCAGCCCTCTGCACCTGCTGCTGGCTAACCACAACACATATTTAGAGTTAAAACAGAACAATCTTCTCTAGCTAGGGATCCTGTTGCTTCTGTATCCCAATGAATGCATTGACTGCTGGTAGTTCTCAACTTAAAACAGTTTGTTTAGTGACCGTTCAAAGTTACAACATTACTGAAAAAGTGACTTATGACCATTTTTCACACCTATGACCATTGCAGCATCCCCCATGGTCATGTGATCAAAACTCAGATGCTTGGCAACTGACCCATGTTTATGACAGTTGCTGTGTCCCAATGGTCATGTGATCACCTGTTGCGCCCTTCTGACAAGCAAAGTCAATGGGGAAGCCAAATTCACTTAACAACCATGTTACTAACTTAAGAAGTACAGTAATTCACTTAACAACCATGGCAAGAAAAATCAAAACTCATTTAATAATTGTCTCACTTAGCAACAGAAATTTTAGGCTCAGTTGTGGTTGTAAGTGGCGGATTACCTATATTCCAAGGCCAGTTTCAGTTCTGAATAGGTAGAACAGAATTATTCTGTGCTATTGTATTTCTGAGCAAGAATTGGACAATCAAAACTCTGTAGCTCCAACTTTTTTTTGCTTCTTCCAGTATACCTTACCTGTGCATTTGATTTTTCCTGCCTAAATGTAGAACCTTACTTTTTTCATTTTGTTAGCTAGCGCCCAATGTTCAAGTCTGTCAAGACCCTTCTGTATTTGTATCTAGGCAGAGTAATGAGACATTCCAAATCCAAAGAAGCAAGATAACATTTGAAAGCCATATCAACATTCAGGCAAAATGATTCACTGGGATATAAGGAGGAGGGAAGGTCAAGCTCTTGCAAGTTTTTGTTATTATAGCCTATCTCTGTAACTTTTGAACTGTGCATCTTGACATTAAATTGCTATACTAGGCTGTAGTGGGATATGGGGAGGAACTATGTATGATTCAGTCTTATCAAGACTGAGTGATGTGAATGTTAGAGCCACTTGAACCTTAGATGGGATAGCAGTTCCCCATTTAAGAATGGTGCATTTGGGGTTTTTCTTGGACTCGTGGTTCTTTTCAATGAGCTGATATGTGAACTGTTGCAGGCAGCCTGACAGGGAAGACTCAACCAATAAAGGAGAACTCCAGAAGTCCACCTAAGGCCTGTGTGGTATTCATGCAAGGCTCCAAAATTCCAAGATTTTCAAAATCCCTGTATAGTTTGTAGTTGATATAAATTTGTTCTGCCCACTTGTAATACTTCAGAAAAGAAATGCTTACAGGAAAAGAGGAGTGGTCAGAAATCTGCTCCTTACCTTCTTCTTCAACCATTACAAAGCAGTGATGCAGAGATCTAAGCCTTGCAACTTGAAGGTGTGTGGACATCAACTCCAACAATTCTCCAGGCAGAATCAAAGAATCAGAGTGGAAGCCCCATCCATTGTTTTTTAGCAGCTGCTTTGACTTTTTGTATCCCTTGTGTGGATGTGCTCGTTATTTCTAACCATGCAGCTTACTGCAATGAGTCATTAGCTATTAGATATATCTTGTTCTACATAGCAAGGCCAGAAGAAATTAGAAACTAAAATTGTATAAAGTTAAGAACTCAGTGAAAGAAGAGAAACTGGAATATTTGTAACTAGTGAAATGTTGAAAATATTTAAGGCATCCTCATTTGTTTTTTGTTATTGCTTTTTAAAATATTACTGGTAGGATGATCAGGGCAGCTATAGCAACAGTTACTGGACTTTGATAATCTGGTTTACCCCCTCACCCATTTTGAAATGAATGACCAATGAAGCAGAACCTCCTGTCCAGGATATATAATTTTACTCCTTTAAACTCAAAAGTTTAATAAGATTAGTGGGTGTTAGATGGAATCTGGCTCTGAATTACTAGAGGAAGGAGTAAAAAGAAACATCAGCTTTGAAACATTGCTGTGCAAGAACCAGTGCAGGAGGGATACTCCCTAATTGCTTATCAGCTTTTATCTAGATCAAGGGTCTTCAAATTTGGCAGGTTTAAGACTTGTGAACTTCAACTCCCAGAATTCCTAAGCTAACATGACTGAAGGGGGAATTCTGGGAGTTGAAGTCCACAAGTCTTAAAGCTGTCAATTTGAAGACCCCTGATCTAGATAGTTATGCAGAATATGTTTGACAAGATTTTGCCTATGAGCTAATATGTAATAAAGAAACTGCTTTGAGTTTTCACATCATTCTTGGCTTCCCGGGCCTTATACTTAAAGATTTAATGAAGGATTGTTTTAGGGGAAATGACTGAGGGATATCCTGGATTCCTTTCCCTTCCTTGGCGTCCCAGTATTACTTGCAAATGGGAAAATAAAGTCAAGATTGTTCTTTCTAATGTATGGTGGTGGAGAGCAAAATGAAAGACTTTGTTGTTAGGATATTGATGTAAGACAAACTTGAATCAGTAGTAGTGATTACACACAGAGAAAGAGGGGAAGGGGAGAGAGAGAAAGAGAGAGAGAGTCATATGTTTCCAGAGGAACACCAGAATTCCTATGTGCAAAAATATCCTAGCTGTGAAGTTCATGAGCCAAAGAGATGTAGGATGGGATTGGGGTTATAGTCTGCCTATGCTCCTCTGACCATCCAACCTGCATGAAAAGATAGACAGATTGTTATTATGATGATGACTATTACTCAAAATAACCATACCCAGACAACATACTGTTTACATAGACACTGAATTTTTTCCTCTTTCTGTATTTAATAAAGAAAGAAAGAAAAGATAGACAGATAGATAGATAGATCTACAGAGAGATAGACTGTCTCAGGGCCACAGAGATATCTCTCTGTCTTAGGGCCACAGGTAAAGCCAGCAGGAGGAGTTTCTTTTCTGTCATGACATCCACTTTCTGAAATATCCCTCCAGGGATCCGATTGGCCCATCCCTTTGGCCTTTTGTAAGACCTTGAAGGTGTGGTTCTTTGCTCCAATTTAGGGCTCAAGATACACGAGAGAGCTCATCTTCTGCTTGTGTTGTTTGTTGTTTATGATTCCAGCTATGCTATGATTATATTATGGTTTTATGAAACTTTATGTAGTTATTTTTACTATCTAAATATTGTAATCCACCCAATTTATTTGAGATGGGAAACTATAGCAATCTAATAATAAATAAATATTCAGGAAAAGCCTAAAAGGGAAACAGAAACAGGCAGAATTATTGACATTTTCACATCTTTCTTAGTATTTCCCAAACAAGTAAAAACTGAACAAAAATTACCACGCTAACAGCAAGTTATTGTAATTAGTAGCAGTCAGAACTAAAATTATGCTGGAGCAAGTAAAATGTTGCCTCTCCCCAAAGCCTTGAAACAGTAGAAAGTCATATGAAATCCCTTTTCAACAAAAGCAGCTGAAACATCTTTGAGAATAAAAGCAGAATGATACTTTTAACAGTGGAACAACTAAAGATGGCTTTAGGATTAATGAAGGGTGGAGGTGAGATAGAATACATCATGAAAACATATACCTTAAAAACATTGAAGTGCCTTTGGGGTTAGTGGGATGGGAGGATAAAGCTCTAGTATTCTTGAAGATTAATAAAAGAGAATGTCCCTGCCTTAAAGATTTATAGGACAATCCACCAACAAGAGAAAACAGTTGGGTGGAGAAATTAAAAAAAAAAAGTCATTACATAATTCTTATGTATAAACAAAGACACAAACCCATGGAAAAGCTAAAATTTGTCATCTGTCTCTTTCTGTATATATGCCTATTTGTATGTTGCCTAATGTTGAAGAATAGAATTCTTAAAGAAATGATTTTTCTTTTTTGTTGTAAGACAGTGTTTGATTTTTACCATGAGGTTTTTGACTTCAGTTCTGCCAACTGTTTGAGGTTTGCGGCACAAACACAGCGACAAAAGACAACACTGAGAGTTAAAACTCTTACAGTACCATATCTCAAACTGAAGATTTTTTTTTCCAGATTGTAAACGGGGATATAATCTTTGGTGCTGTTCAGGCACCTGGTTGTCAGGAAAGGTTAGATGGAATTCTCATATCTTTGTAATAGGAATGGGTAAGCGTCTTTTTCCTCTCAAAGGCTGCATTCATTTTGTGGTCGTTGATTGGAAGCTAGCTGGTAGGCAAGAATGAAACAAATCAAAGTTAGGACCATAAGATCATAGATAGATGTAACTGTCCAAGTGAGATGCAGATGGGTGTATGTAATGTAATGTAGCTTTCATTTCATCATCCAGTTTTCTCACTGAAAATAGGATCCAAAACTGATCCCTTAGAGAAATATGTGTATATATCATAATACCAAGCAGAAGATTAATTTTGCTACCCGTACTCTAAACAACTATTCTTAAAAAAATGTAAATTCTTTATTACAGATTAGCAACCAAATCTAAATAAAATGTATTAAATGAAATCTGCAAATTAAAGTTACAAGATAGTACATAAATAATAAAATGCTAGTAGCCCTGGTTTAACAATTACCTCAATTTAGCAAAAATTCACAGTTATGGCAGTGATGAAAAAGTAATTTTATGATCAATCTTTGCTTTTTACAAGCTTCACAGGTTAAAAAAAAAGCTTAAGAAATTTAAAAAAATAATTAAAAAATAATTAAAAAATACATGAATGTGCTGAGATGGATAGCCTAACCAAATCGTTAAAAAATAAACAAGACAGTGACTATTATGAAATATGGAACATTTGGTATGATTGGTTAAAGAAAAGGTAATATTTGATATTTGGATAAGTTATGGAAATGACAGAAGAT
Organism: Pseudonaja textilis; assembly: GCF_049901715.1. NCBI lineage: Eukaryota > Metazoa > Chordata > Lepidosauria > Squamata > Elapidae > Pseudonaja > Pseudonaja textilis. The sequence continues at coordinate 96,884,711 of NC_142008.1, forward strand.
GTGCATTTAATTATAAACTATATAGAGAAATTAAAACATTAAAAGAACAAAGGAGTTACTGCAACAAGGCAGAGCACGTTAATGATAAAGATAAAGGAAGAATAATAATCATTGCTCAATATACGCTGTAAAATGTATATATGTATATATTTATATGTGTGTATGTGTGTTGATTTGTCTGTTTTAAATGTATGTCCAATAAATGTTTTTTTTTAGAATAAAAAATTAAAAAAAGAAAGAAAGATCCTAACTAAGCACAGACATAGTTTCACTTAGCATCTGCTTTACTTAATGACCAAGTTGTCAGTCTCAATTGTGGATGATAAATGAGGCCTATCTATAAAACAGATAAAAGATCTAGTCATTCTTGCACTTCAGCCATGCATGAACTGCAAGCTATTTTCAATGCCAAATGTTATCCTGGAGTCTTTTATTTGCTAAAAAAAAAAAAAAATAAGAAGTAGGACAATTAATCAGCATCCTCCATCTTATCAATATGGATACATTTAACAACAAATTGCAGTAAACCCACTGGAGCAGCTGGGACTGGATGGAAGAGTCCTGGGGAAGTAAGCAATGGATTTAGTGTAAGAACCTGGACAATCATGATCATTGTAATGCTTATTAGGATCGACACTTCACCATCCTTTACTCTTGGTTTCCAGTGGAGGTCAGAAGAGATTCATTTCTACATTAATCTAAGCCCATGTCTGGAATGTCCTTAGTTTATACATTCTTAAACTAACTTTGAACTGCAAGTTAGTGCTTTAAGAGTTAACTTTTTTTTAAATCTTCCTTTCTAAACCTGCTATCTGTAGTATTTGTACCCAAGGAAGATTTATGGAGAACCTAAAAAAGACTTGCACATATTTTTCTGTTATTTCAGTCGATCACTATAAATATTCTATTCAATATAATTGCTTGTTTGTTTAGAAACAGTTGGAATGGTGATGAAATGTAGATGAGAGTCCTTTATAAGTGCTAATAATACATCATGATCAACTACAGAATGGGAGGCATAAGGTCATTAACCTTAGAACATAAGTTACCTAGACTTCCTAAAGGTAGAAACTGAAACCAAAATAATTCATTCTGGTCATTAACCACGAAAATATAAAATCATTTCTATTGTTTGCTTTGACAATATAAATTTTATCAGATCTGTGGTTCTGAAACAAAAAAATAAGAGGAAGCCCATTATAGAGGGATAACCTAACAGAAAAAAATGCCATCCTGATTTGGTGTCTGTGAAAACAAGTTTCAGTTTAGCAAAGTTTAGAGCAGACATTGAATGTCTCTCAATCTCAGTTCTCTCACTTGTAAATTAAACCTAAGTAAAATCAGTTATATGCAATTGTGTAAAATTTAAATACAGAGAATGTGTTATAATTTTGAGTAGTGGTTACAACACCTGCAGAGTTTTGCATTTGTAACTAGGAGGAAGATGAGATTGAAGGTAAAAGGAGTTGTGCTCAATGCTCTTGAGTGGTTAATGTGGGCCATGTAACCTTCTCCTACCAACGTTAGCTCAGGAAGTAAGCAGCCCACCACACTATCTGCTCAGTTCTTTTGGTTGTTTTGTCAAGGTGGAGAGAATGAATTTCAACTCCCCTTCTGAAAGTCAGTTAAGACACACTGAACCCCCTCACAGGCATGGGCCCATCAAAGGATTGTAGATTTTGACAAGAATCAGAAAAGGCAAGTAAGTAATAGGACAAAAATTATGATCCATTTACTTAGGAAAGGCCTTTTCAAGATCCTCCTTCCTATTAACATAATTGTTTCTTCATAATTGTTTGCTAGAGGAAAATAATTCTATTTATTTTAAACAAAGTGGTATCCCCAACCAAGATCTTTAAAATCCAATATCTGGGTTTATTTAGTTACATATACATCTTGAAATTATTCCAAGAGCTCAGGGTGATTTATATGATTTTTCACCTTCCTATTTCATCTTTACAATTATCCTATGATAAAAATTAGGTAAAGCCAACTGGATGATTTTTGACCAGTTATATCAGGGCAAACTCCCGGCCTGTGACCCAGATGCATCATGCGCCAACCATGTCCATACCCAGTTTAGCAAAGAGGGGAAAAAGTCCCATTACGTGATGCCACCGTGATGACATGAATTTGATACTCCTGAGTCTCTCAGCTCTAGGAAGGAGACAATGACAAGTCACTTTTGAAATCTTGCCAAGAAAATTACAAAGACTAATCCAGGTATCAACACTGATTTGAAGATACTAAAAATAGTTGAGATCAGTCAATGCAAATCAATTGGTTATAGATATTTTTCATATTTTCTTGATTTCAGTTGGATTCTATATAGCATAATAGATATATCCCAAATGGGGTCCATAAATAAATTAATCAACAGCCATTCTAACACAGAAATGAAATTTAAAAACCTGGGTGTATTATGTGAAAGCAGTTCCGATTTTTTTATCTTATCTTATGAAGCATGTTATGTATCCATCTTGTGCCTAACCCAAAGATTCATGACGTGAATCTGTGTCTTCCTACTGTCAATCCAAAATAATATAACTTTCTTGAGATCACTAATAGTGCAGAAATTCTGCCAAATCTGGCATTTACAGGCTGGCAGTTCAAAATGCAAATGGAAAAGCGGGTGCTTGGAGTGAAATATTTTATTTCAGTTGATCTGCAATAACCCATTCACAGTTCAGATTGAGTATGTCTGCCCAAATAATTTCTTAGAGTCAGATTGCTCCAATGTGTTATAATTGTAACTCTTTGGCCTTGAGAATTGTAGACCCGACACATCTAGGGATCCCAAGTAATGAAATATTTTTACCTTGCTATACTTTGTGGCAAGGGAGCTGGAATCCTTGAAAGACAATTCACATGGACCTTGATCAAAGAGAGAGAGAACGCTTCCACATCATTATTGTTTTACTTCTCAAACTCTCACAAATTGTTTAAAAGTCATCTACCATGTCACAATCCAGTCTTTTCACTTCTTGCCCACCAGAAATGCTGACAGAAAAGAATGAAAATCATGACCCCGTCCTGAGCCGCTGTAAGTTTCACAGCAGCTTTCCACGCTACCCCACCCTACATCTCCTCATGCTTCACATGAAAATGAAAGAGAAAATGAGACAAAAATACAACTATAAATAAGTAGCTTGATCCTTTCCTTTATCAAAAGAATCAGAAACAGAAAAATCTTATCAAATTTGGCTCAATTGCTCAGGTGGAGCAATTTAACCAGAATTCAGCCAGAATTTCCCTTGGACCTGTTCTATCTTCCAACTATTATAGCTTTGAACATAATTTATTGTATTTATTGATAGTGATATTATCAGCAGCCCCAACGTACAGTAGGTTGGTGGCCCTTTATGGGAAGATTTGCAGATTTGTGGTTAGTTATCAAATTTGTATGCCCATTGACTTCCAATGACACTTGACAACATCTTTTGTGTTCTTTCGTTGCAACATATTTTAAGATAGTTGGATGTGGCCAGGGGTGGGATTCAAAAAATTTTTTTTGTAAGTTTTATTTGAGTTTTCACAAAAAGACAAGTAAAACATCTTTTTTGAAAGCAGCATAATCCCGGGTTGCATCTCTTCATACAGACACAAATTCAAATTCATGCTCATTTTTATATTCCATTCCATATCTTATTACTATTCTACATTTTCTACATAGCTTCTCCCCTCTTTTAACTTTCTTAATTTTATTTTATTTATTTCATCTCAATTCAAATCATTGTACTTATATTCTTTGTCTGTCCTGTTTCAGCTGTCTACTATATTTTCTAATTAAACAAAATTTCTCCTGTAATCACTGATTGGAGTATGACGCCTTTATATCTTTCCCCTAAAATTATAACACTTAATATAATACATAACTTCCGTTCGGATTCTGCTTGGCACATTCTAAAACTACACACTGTATTCTTGAAAAAAGAAGAAAAATTATAAATGTATAATATAATTAAAACAACAATCCATTCCAATTCAATTCTATCATCAATATTAATATTCATTTAAATCTTAACGTTTTGCTCATTACTCTTCAAATAAATATCATACTTCTATGGGAACAATTATAAACTTTCCATGGTTAATTTCCCCCCCCCTTATATTTTATAAGACATTGAGTAATTAAAATGTTCCCGTTCCTTCCTAATTCAATTTTCTCATTTATTTTATTTCATTTATTTTATTCACAAACATTTCCCCAAACCACACCAACTACTTTATTCCAATTGTTGTTTCCAATTTTCTAAAATTATTTCTATTACAAATATTACAATACAATCTTATGTACCTTCACAGAATCCCTTTTTCAGTTAAATTTTCACCCATTATCTCTAAATAGATCCTGTTTCTTTATATCTTGCTCCGGATCTTTATAACTTCTTTTCCTTTCCTTCTTCCCTCTCTTCTTCTCTCTCCCCTTTTTACCCCTTTGTCTCTCTACCTCTATTTCCCTCTTCTGCATTCCCCTTTTCTGTTGCTTTCCAACATTATATTTATTTCTCAAATTATTTTTCCCTTCTTTGGCTGTTTTTTTAAGTCTTAAATTCTCCATTCTCTTTCCCACCTTTTCCCCTTTCTTCCCCACATAGAGTTACTTGTTCATTAAAGATGGCTTCTTCTTTGTCTCAGTCTTCTTGTTTTGCAGTCTTTTCTTGTTGTTTCTCGTAGTTGCAGATCTCCATTTTTAAGAATTGAAAAATGAACCCAAAACAGCCCTTCCCTTCTTGTGCATCTTCTTTGTATTTTTTAAGTTGCATTTTCAATTCATCCTGAAGTGATGCCATTGTAAAAATTTTTAAACAACCACCCAGTTAGTTTTAGTCATTCAAATATAATAACCAAAAATCCAAAAGTCACCAGACAATCTAAATACACACAAGCTGTTTCTTTTTACACTTTCTTTTTTTCACTTTCTCTTCCTGGAGTTACTATTTAATTGCAAAATCTCAGTTAAAATGTATCTTTTAGAAGTCTGGTTGAAGTTTTACTTTAGATTCTTTTGAAGTCCAGGCAGTCTCCTCCCTCCAGATCCTGCCCTTATTCTTTTCCTCTCCCTTCCTGCTTATAAAACAAAAAGTTTTTAATATCCAGAAATCTTTATTGTCCCTTTGACATTTAGTTCTATTTTCGGCTTAATTGCCTATTGATGCCAAAGCGGATTTTTCCGATTTCTTATTCCGTTCTCTTAGTTGTCAATGTAAGGAAGGAGAGAGAAAAAAAAAAACCTTTCCCTTTTCACTGCTTCCGACTTTCTTTGGGAGCGATGTTATCTTTTGTAAAATTTAAGTTCCAGGGTACCTTAATTGTTGTTTTTTCAGCTTAACCCGGTCAGCCAAAACTTTCACTTATCTTCCTCCTGCACTTTCTTTTCCAGTTGAGTTTTTCTTTGAGGCGGCCATTTCTGACCGCCGCTCCTACCGCCTTCAGGAAAGGGAGTTTGGCCAGCTGAAGAGGAGAGATGCGGCTCTCCTTGACCCTGCTGGCGATCTCCCCCCTCTTCACCACCTCTACAGGATGGCTTAGCCCCGAAACCAGCCGGCTCGGGGAGCTCCAGTGGCAAGCCCAGGCAGAAACTGCGCACAATCGTGGATTCCTGTCTGTCGCCAAAGCCCTGCAAACCAGAACCCGAGATTCAAATTTTTTAACACCTGGTTCTGTGAGTGTGGCTTAGTTGGTGGGCATGGTTTGGTGGTCATGTGACTGGTTGGGTGTGGCCAATTCAACGTAACTCACATTGAGGCACGCATCTCACCTGGCTTCTCATGACTGTGGGGATGCTGCAACAGTCGTAAGTGTGAAAAATGGTCATAAGTCACTTTTTTCAGTGACATTGTAACTTTGAATGGGTCACTCCACACAAGCAAAGTACCAGCAAAGTAGGGGGAAAAACCTCCAGAGAAGTTCCTGAGACAGGAAGTCTAGTCCTGCCAAGAATGTAATAAGGATTAACAGAGAGGCAGTTTCTGTAAGCAACACCAGAATGTTTCCTTCCTGCTTTCCATACAGGATTAGGCCAGTAATTTCTTCTAAAAACCGGTTTTCCGAACTGCTTAGAATGTTAACAACCGGTTCTAGCGAATAGGTGCGAACTGGTAGAATCCCACCCCTGCATGTGGCCCCCAAATTTAACAAGGGGTGGAAAAATTGATTTCTAAATATAAAAGCTATACTTTCTTACTTTTGAATTCAAACATAATTTGCAATTATGTGTATTAACTTCAAATTCAATAATAGCAACTATTATTTTGACTTGCAACTATAATTAAATATTAGGATGCAATTTTCATATATAGTATTAGAAATGTTATAAGTGGGGCATATGTTTATTACAACTGACTAATCTTTCTTTGGTGTTTGAATGTATATATTTATAATTTGATATTTAAATACTTGTAATATAGTCTTTGGAATAACTTCAAAAATTCTGCCCAATTATTCTAGCTCTGTGACTCCTTTGGTTGGAGTGTTGGTGGGGGATGACTTGATGACATACATTTGTGAATTCATATCCCAACATCTTTTTTAAAAATCAGTTGCTAAGCATTTAATTGGAATCAGTGGGAATCTAATACCATGCGGGGTCAGTGGTCATTGAGGTTGCTTATTTTCTTGATGTTTCATTATCCTAACTAGGCAACGTCATCAGAGCTAGTAAGGAGCATTCTCTTCCCACATTTCTCTGATACCCTTCCACTTCTTTGAAGATTCTGCAGGAATATTTGTGCAGGTTGACAAGTCTTCCACCTCTTAAGTATTGTTTCCCATGTAATGACTTAAGAGGAAAGGAGATAAGTCAGTAAAACACTCCCACTAGCGAGGAATGCTTGTGAAGTTGACAGATTTTGCTGAAATGGATAACTTCTTTGATTAGAGATAAGATGTTATCTGTATTTATTGCTGACAAAGTCTCTTGCAGACTTGTGATTTATGGTTTTGATCATTAGACAGGATAAGATACAGAAAGAACAACAATGTGATTGTAACTTTAAAGAGGTCAAAATATATTCATATTTATAACTGCCATGGAAAATATAGGAAACCATTTCTTTATATATTTTCATCCTTTTCTACTTTTCTTTAACTTTTATTCCATTTATTTTTCTTTTTTCTTTCTTACTAAATACTAGCTTAGTAAGTATTAGATTTTCTTTTAGTTGAAAAGTTTTAAATAAAAATGATATATAAGGTAGTGCTTGAGTTACAACCACAATTGAGCCCAAAATTTCTGTTTTTAAGTAAGACATTTGATAAGTGAACTTTGTCCCATTTTACAACCTTTCTTGCCACAGTTGTTAAGTGAATCACTGCAGTTGATAAGTTAGTAACTTGGTTATTAAATGAACCTGACTTCCTCATTGTTTTTGGTTGTCAGAGGGTTGCAAAAAGGGAGTCACATGATTCTGGGACATTGCTACTGTCCTAAACATGAACCAGTTGCCAAGCATCTTACTTTTGTTATAATCATGGGGATGCTAGAAAGGTCGTAAATGAGAAAAAACAACCATAAGACACTTTTTTCAGTGCCGTTGTAACTTTGAATAGTCACTAAGTAAACTGTTGTAAGTCGAGTACCTGTATATTCTTAAAATCATCTGTCTGGCTTCTGGGAAACATTTAGTGAAGGAGAAGCCAGCTCCACTGTCAAAATGCTTTTACCATTAGGTCTCTTTCCCATTAACATTCAATCAGAATCTGCTTTCCTGTAATTTCAAGCCATTGTTCCATGATCGTCTGGTATCCTTAAGAGACTTGAGCAGGGTTAATTGTTTTTCCCCTGAGTCTTCACTTACTGGATTCCCTGAACCACTAGTCATAGGTCTTAGTTTAAAATCTCTTGATTATTCTCATTGCCTTTCTTTATACCTGTTCAAATTTGTCTGATTCGCTCTTCAAGTGAGGTTACCCAAAACAAATGTAGGGCTTAATTGGCACTTAGATCAACATACTAAGAAAGCTATAATAGCTAGTTTGTTTTTTTTTATTGATTGTAAGCTGATTTTTTTTTTTACAGCTTGGGCTTGTATTATGTGTAGGTTAGAGATTTTTTTTTTGTAAGTTTTATTTGAGTTTTCATTAAAAAAAAAAAGAAATACAAGTAAAACATCTTTTGTGAAAGCAGCATAATCCCGGGTTACATTTTTTCATACAGACGCAAATTCAGGTTCATGCTCATATTTATATTCTATTCCATATCTTATTACTATTTTACATTTCCTACATTGCTTCTCCCCTCTTTTAATTTTCTTAATTTAATTTTATTTATTCCATCTCAATTCAAATCATTGTATTTATATTTTTGTCTGTCCTGTTTCAATTGTCTATTATCTTTTCTCATTAAACAAAATTTCTCCTGTAGTTACTGATTGGAGTATGACCCCTTTATATATTTCCTCTAAAATTATAACTTAGACTTCCGGTTTGAAGGGCTTCGGCGACAGACAGGAATCTGCGATCTTGCGCGGTTTCTGCCTGAGCTCGCTGCTGGAGCGCCCCGAGCTGGCTGGTTTCGGGGCTAAGCCACCCCGTGGAGGTGGCAAAGCAGGGGGAGACTGCCAGCAGGGTCGAGGAGATCCACATCACTCCTCCTCAGCTGGCCAAACTCCCTCTCCCGAAGGCGGTAGGAGCGGTGGTCAGAAATGGCCAACTCAAAGAAGTACTCAACTGGAAAAGAACGTGCAGGAGGAAGATAAGAAGTGAAAGTTTTGGCTGACTGGGTTAAGTTGAAAAAGCGATAACTAAGGTACCCTGGAACTTAAATTTTACAAAAGATAACATCGCTCCCAAAGAAGAGTCGGAAGCAGCGAAAGAGAGTGAAAAGGGAAAGGTTTGACTTTTTTTTCTTCTCTCTCCTTCCTTACACTGACAGCTAAGAGACTTAAATAAGAAATTGGAAAAATCCGCTTTGGCATCAATAGGCAAATAAGCTGAAAATACAATTAAATGCCAAAGGGACAATAAAGATTTCTGGACATTAAAAACTTTTTTTTTCTATAAGCAGGAGGGGAGAGAAAAAGAATAAGGGCAGGATCTGGAAGAGGGAGGAGACTGCCTGGACTTCAAAAGAATCTAAAGTAAAATTTGAATAAGACTTCTAAAAGATACATTTTAACTGAAACTTTGCAACTAAATACTAACCCCAGGAAGAGAAAGTGAAAAAAAAAGAAAGTGTAAAAAGAAACAGCTTGTGTGTATTTGGATTGCTTGGTGACTTTTGCATTTTTGGTTATTATATTTGAATGACTAAAACTAATTGGGTGGTTGTTTAAAATTTTTACAATGGCATCACTTTTGGATGAATTGAAAATGGAACTTAAAAAATACAAAGAAGATGCACAAGAAGGGAAGGGCTCTTTTGGCTTCGTTTTCCAATTCTTAGAAATGGAGATCTGTAACTGTGAGAAACAACAAGAAAAGACTGCAAAACAAGAAGACTGGGACAAAGAAGAAGCCATCTTTAATGAACAAGCAACTCTATGTGAGGAAGAAAAAGGAAAGGGGGGAAAGAGAATGGAGAACTTAAGACTTAAAAAAACAACCAAAGAAGGGAAAAATAATTTGAAAAATAAATATAATGTTGGAAAGCAACAGAAAAGGGGAATGCAGAAGAGGGAAATAGAGGTAGAGAGACAAAGGGGTAAAAAGGGGAGAGAGAAGAAGAGAGGGAAGAAGGAAAGGAAAAGAAGTTATAAAGATCCGGAGCAAGATATAAAGAAACAGGATCTATTTAGAGATAATGGATGAAAATTTAACTGAAAAAGGGATTCTGTAAAGGTACATAAGATTGTATTGTTATATTTGTAATAGAAATAACTTTAAAAAATTGGAAACAACATATGATTAAAAAGAGGAATAAAGTAGTTAGTGTAATTTAGTGAAATGATTGTGAATAAAATAAATGAAATAAAATAAATGAGAAAATTGAATTAGGAAGGAACGGGAACATTTTAATCAGTCAATGTTTTATAAAATATAAGTGAAGAGGGGGGGAATTAACTGTGGAAAGCTCATAATTGTTCCCACAGAAGTATGAGATCTATTTGAAAAGTAACATGCAAAATGTTAAGATTTAAATGAATATTAATATTAATGATAGAATTGAATTGGAATGGATTGTTGTTTTAATTATATTATACATTTATAATTTTATCTTTTTTCAAGAATATAGTGTGTAGTTTAAGAGTGTAAATCTGAATGGAAGTTATGTATTGTGTTGGTTAGAGATCTTTGTGTTACTGTGTTGTCTTGTTTTGGGGTTTAATTCTTTGTCACTTAGATGCATTGCTATGAGATGAGCTGAATATATTTTTTTTCAAATAATCAACAAAAAACAACTTAGGGTTGGTTCAGGCACAGAATATAAAGGGCAGTGCCAGAAACTAAGGCAGGTATATGTTATGAAATTATGTATTAGCACAACAGTCCTTAATATTGGAGTTCCAATTGCTTTAATCCAGGGGTCGCCAACCTTTTGGACCCCAGGGACCACCAAACTCATAATATTAGATCCCAGGGACCACTAACCAGTTCTGTGGGCATGGCCTAATTTGTGGGTGTGGCTTGGTGGTCATGTGACCGGCTGGGCATGGCTTGTATGTAAATATTATAAATATTTATATAAATATTGTCTTTTTTTATAAAAAAGAACAACTTTTACCCAAAATCAGGCAAAGGAGGCAGATTGCTCACAGAATCACAGATTCATTCAGAGATCTATCTATCTGCCATTGGCTAGCTAAGTCTGTCACATAAAATTTGCTAGCAAGCAAATTCTCAAAATTAACTCACAATACACCATGCATGTAAATATTGATTTTTTTATAAAAAAGAGCAACTTTTATCCAAAATCAGGCAAAGCAGGCAGATTGAGTTGCTCACAGAGTGATTCCATGATCTCTCTATTTGCCATTGGCTAGCTCAGTCTCTCAAATTTGCTTGCCGTGAGTCTGCACTGAATTTGCTTGCAAGCAAACTTTCCGTCCTAAGGGAGGTTCGGCTCTGCAGAGCCGTAGATCTAAAGATTGGCTAGAAAGCAAGAAATCCAACCATTTCCTGCTTCCTAGCTAATCTAAATCTCCCGGCAGAGTAGAACAGATGATGGTTGGAAAAAGGAAAAATAGCAATTTAGCAGGCAAGTTTGTTGGGTAAGGAGTGAGTCGGCAGGGAGAGTTCCCGCGGGCCATGTGGGTGGTGCAGCCTTGCGTTTCTGCACAGCCTGGATTAATTGCTTTGTGGGGGTGCTCTGGGGGTGAGATTTCCCTGCGGCCCACCAAAATTTTCTCGCAGCCTACCAGTTGGCGACCACTGCTTTAATCAGTTAAAACAGGTTGATTTCTGACAACTGTAGAATAAAGAAACTTTGCTTTAAATGGGCACAAATAGGTATTTTAAGTTATCTACAATGTTTTGATTATCGGCAGATGCAATCCATTAATCTTTCTTTTTTAAAAAGTGATTATACATTTGCTGTGGGTCTTATCTATTATTCGTTAAGTACAAATGCAAATACAATGTTTGCACTAAATTTTTGCACATTTTTACTTGGTTTATTTTTGTTATTATCATTGGTAGCTCTTACTGATGGATGGAAAATTTGATAAGAGAACATACATTTCCATTATATATTGAATAATCTAGACAATTTTTGAACTATTATTAGGAAAAAGGCATTCTGTGTAAAGTTCATATTTTCAGTCACATCCCAGAGTTCAGATATTAGTCACATAGAACATATCATTTCTCAGCAATTGGTCTGAATTTTCTATGTTCCCATTTTTAACAGTTGGGGTTGTCAAAAAGCTTCATGGAGATTTCAGTTCCTAGTCCAAAAGGAATAATTTCCCAGGCTCCAAAATATTTATCTTTCTTGCATCTTTAATTCTTGTTGAAAAGATCAGATAGGACAAGAAAAAGAAGCTAATTCAATTAGCAATATTTTGATCTTGAATATTAACTTTAATTGAAACTATTTATTGTTGAGCCAGATTTTAGAATTTAATATTGAACCTCAGTGAAAAAGAAGTAATAAAAGACGTTGGAGTATATGTAAATTCTGATGGTTAAATAAACCTAGAATCTGTACTAGTATCTTCACATTAATCAAGCTGAACCTATGAGTTGAAAAAAGCTGGAAGTTAGGTGGTGGACAGTAGATCACATTTTGAGGGTTAATTCAGATTTTTTCCAGCTTTTCTTCAGAGTGTAATATGGAAAGATGATAGAAATAGTATGTAAGCCTCCGCTAGTGAACATGGCTCTGAAAAACAAGGGTTGCACCCACTCTGTTTTCCATGAAACTGTTGTTCAAGCCAGATTTCCATCCTAGAACTTGATTTCTATGTCAGAGCTTAACCTAGTGAAAAATGAAATGCTTCTTGGTGCATAAATGAATAGGGCCACCAAAATATCACTCTGAAAATTAATCAAATTTTGTAGAGGAGAGGAAAATCTGTGCATGCCAATGGTCCAAGCTTTACAGTGTTTCAGATAACAAAGAATTTAGGGTGGCTTTTGTATTGTGTCTACCTGGCTGAGTTAAATCTTAGTCTGCCTAATTTAAAAAAAGTACAAGAATCCTTCAATAATCATCGCAATTGAAGTAGATGCAGCTGGAAGGAAATAACTCATTTCAGCTATGTCCTTATCGATTGGTTGTTTTTTAAGTTTTAAACCAAGTTTTAAACCTTGATTTTTAAGTCTTAAGTTGCTGGAATGCAAGCCAGACTGCCAATCAAATCCTTTCATTGATTAACTGATTTTTTTCCTGTTCATATTGTATCTTTCTTTAAAAAGCCTCAGAAAGATAAGTCAGAAGGATAAAAGCATAAATTAATGACACAATGCAACATCATTGAGAACATCTAAGTTTCAGAAAGATACCAATTCATAAGATAAAAATGTTGTTGTTGTCATTGTTGTTGCTATACTCTTTACTCACACAAATGTTGTTCCAAACTCACTAAGGACTTTTTTAGAAACCACAAAGATTGATAGAGAATATTTGTGATCTCAGTTGACACAGAGATCATCCGAGTATTAGGTCCCACTTACAAAACCAATATGCTGCCTGTGTTCTACAACATGCTAAAGTTAAACAGAAAACAACAACACACAACACTATGATTTCTGTCATCACATAACATACTATATGCAAATAAATAAACCACATTTTTAATGTAATGGCTCAGTACACACAGAATGCAAAGAGAAAGAGGTTTCCTCATTATACCTTTCTATGAAAAAAGCAGAGAATGTAAATATGTACTATTTTTGCAGGACTGAATTTGGCAGAACTTAATGCTGTCAGATAGATCCAGCTGATAAATATGATTTTTGCAAATTGTCTTCCAGTTTTCAGATTTATGATAAAACCTAAAATAATAGTTTTTATAATGTTTTCTATCTTTTGCTACAGTGCAGCAGAAATGTAGTTTCTATGTAAAGTGAATATAGTATATGGAAGAGAGCCCTGCTTTCAGTAACATTGTATCCAGCTTCTTTTTCAAAACTCAGAATAGTTTTAGATTGCCAAAATTACATCTGGTAATAGCTGAATTCAAGGATTCTAACTTCACATTGGTCAGTCATTTTGAGGATTTGTCCATCTTAAAAATGAACTTTAAAGGGCTTTAAATTGCACATCGGTCTGGGCAGCCAAGATGAAATACCTGGGTTTAGAATCTCTTCTCCATGGATAAATGGATTGCATTTAATGAACCATGTCTAAATATATAGGTATAGATATATATCAACATATGCAATGTTGCCCAACCATG